>NC_044978.1:79907266-80207266 GCF_008728515.1 Papio anubis
TTTCAAATAATAAGATTTTTAAAACAAATTGAGATAGATTATTATATATTCACACGGGAATTACCTTTCTCTGTCCTAACATGCAAGGTTTCTAACAGGGGGTTTGGTTTCTGAAATCCAAAAAAATTGAATGAGGAGCAAGTGTTTAGGATCACGAATGCATATTAGAAGTCTCAGATGACCACGGCGTAACAGGATGGGATGGACATGCATAGTTGAACGGTACAGGGCTTTGAAATCAGCAGCTCTGGTGGGAGCTGCCCAAACAGCTGTTGTGTCAGGTGCAGTGGGGGGAGGTGAGGGCAGTTAAGGCAGGTTGCAGGGAAGGCTGAGACTCAATAGTGGGTGTGCTTCTCTTGCCAGCTTGGAGGCATCTCAGAGATGTTGATTTAATAGAGAGGAACACAGGTGGTGACCGTCACCTTGAAGCTCCTCCTGTCATTGCTGTGCCTCCAGACTAGGAAGTTGAGGATAAGATTTCCTGAATTCATGTCCCTGGTGGCAGATGAAACTTGGAAAAACATTTTAGGACAACTTTTTTTTTTTCATTTTAAAAATGCTAGTCTAACATTTGCTTTAATGAGTATATTCCTTAATGTTACTTGTTTGAATGATTAATATTCTATAGTCCTATTGAGGCTTTATGTCACAAAGGCACTTTTATATACACTATTCCATTTGGTTTGAGTCTCAAAATTCATGTGAAGCAGATTGGCTAGGTGATATGAAATCCATTTTTTTCTTTTCTTTCTTTTCTTTCTTTTTTTTTTTTTGAGATGGAGTCTCGCTCTGTCGCCCAGGCTGGAGTGCAGTGGCACGATCTCAGCTCACTGCAAGCTCCGCCTCCCGGGTTCACGCCATTCTCCTGCCTCAGCCTCTTGAGTAGCTGGGACTACAGGCGCCCACCACCACGCCCGGCTAATTTTTTTTTTTGTATTTTGTATTTTTAGTAGAGGGGTTTCACTGTGTTAGCCAGGATGGTCTTGATTTCCTGACCTTGTGATCCGCCCGCCTCGGCCTCCCAAAGTGTTGGGATTACAGGCGTGAGCTACCGTGCCTGGCTGAAATCCATTTTTCAGATAAGAAAACCGAGGCTTAGAGAGAGCAGATAGTTTATCCTCAGCCTCATTGAAGCTAACAAATTCAAGGTCAAATGTATACCTGCATCATTTGGCTCCACATTTAGTTCAAGTGCTCTTTCTGTACCAGGCTCCCACTAGATGGAAAAATCTGGTTATTATTATTTTTCTCTTAACTCTCCAATGTTTCGGCTAAAAGGACAATGTTTTGAAAAAGTATGGGCCCATACTTAAATCCTTACCCAACATAGTTGAAAACGTTTTCAGCATTTTGATTCTTTAGGAGAAACATATTTGGCAATTCCCTCTTTTAAGGAATGCTTCAGATGTTTGTTATACCTTATTTGAATGATCAGCATGAGGATGTATATAGGAGGGGCCATAAACTGCCAGAAAAGGAAAAAGAAACTTATTTAAACTTATTTAAGTAGATAACTGAATTAGGGCAAAAAATTAAAGTCAATTCCCCAGAAATGGTATTAGCTTGTACTTAAACCTATTATAATGGATGAAAATAGATATTTTACTCATGTTTAATTCTCTTATTCATTTAGAAGTATTGCATTTGAAACACTTTACCTTCACTGTCTTCCCTCATAAGATTAACATGTTTCTCTGCTGTTTTGCAATATTTATATGGTTAACTTTGCTAATAGACAGTTTGCAGTCAACTGATGTTTGCTAGAGAGGCACCCCTCAACGCAAATTTACCTGGAACTGTAATTACACAATGAATCACATTACCTGGCAATTTATGCTTTCGTTTTAAATTATTCAAAAATGTTTTTGTTGGGAGCACTGGCACATCCTCATTAGCATGGAGCTGGTCAGCCAGGCTGCATCAATCATGCAGGGAGAATTCGTGTCCTGCCAGGCTTGTCACCTCCTGTTAACTCACAAGATAAACTTGGCCTGGAGCTCATCTTGGCTGGGAAGAGTAGAGGCTGTATTGATAGCAGATGGTGCCCACTGTATTTAGTCTAAAAGTTCAGCATCAAAATGGAGGAATGGGGTCTGGGATGGGGGCTGGTTCAAGGAGGAGACCTGTCAGAATAAAAGTTTTGTAGCTCGCTTTGGTCCCCGGAGTAACACAAGATATTCCGTTTTAATGTTTCTAAGTAGAGCTTTTTACTAACATTCCCCAAATGCAGTGATGGGTGGGTGGTTCTGTAGGCTGTTGTTCAGGTTTTGTTTACACTACGTTTTAACTCTCAACTTACTCTTCCTCGGTCCCCCTCACTCTACAGATAAAGAAATTGAGACTCTGAGAGGAGTGTGTCCAATGATGCAACTAGGCAACGACAGATGGGGCTTCTGATCTAGGCCAATACAGACTCCACTATGTTCTGTCTTTTTTGTCTTCAGAGACGAGAATATTGTTTTCCAATTTAGAAACCTGATTTTGTGTGTTTGCATATTCCTTCCTGCCGTTCATTCCAAGACCAGGAAATCCCTCTCAGGTACCCCACCTATATTAGATTCCTAGGGCTTCTGTAACAAATTACTGCAAATTTGGTGGCTTAACACAAATGCAGCGTATCCTTTCACAATTCTGGAGGCCAGCAGTCTACAGTCGAGGTGTCAGCAGCACCATGTTCCCTCTGAACTCTGAGGGAGAATCTGGCCTTGGGTTTTCCAGCTTCTTGTAGCTCCAGGTGATCCTTGACCTCGTGGAGCTCCTGCCTCTGCCTCTCTCTTAATGTGGCCTTCTCCCCTATGTTCCTCCTCTTCTGTCTGTGTCTTTTCCTTTTATTTTAAAGAAACTTGTCATTGAATTTGGAGCACCTGGTTAATCCAGAATGATCTCATCTTGAGATCTTTCACTTAATTTCGTCTGCAAAGACCCTTTTTTCAAATGAGGTCATATTCACAGGTACTGGGGACTAGGGCTTGGACATATCTTTTTGGGGACCACAGTTCTACCCAATATACCACCCTTAGGTTATCTTAACTCACTCAGCACTCTATTCTTTTTCTTGGAGCTTTCTCATTTTCACTGTTTCTTTTCACCCTAACCTGTATTTGCTGACCCTTTCTAGTTTTTGGGAGAAGCATCAATTATCAGTGTTTTCCCTGGATCCTATCCTCCACTCTTTTAAGCCAAGTGTCCTCTCTACCTTTTTTTTTTTTTGAGACAGCCTGTTGCCAGGCTGGAGTGCGGTGGCACAATCTCGGCTCACTCCTATCCCTGCCTCCCGGGTTCAAGCAATTCCCTTGCCTCAGCCTCCCGAGTAGCTGGGACTACAGGTATGCACCACCACGCCCGGCTAATTTTTTCTATTTTAGTAGAGACAGAGTTTCACCATGTTGGCCAGGATGGTTTTGATCTCCTGACATTGTGATCTGTCTACCTCAGCCTCCCAAACTGCCCTCTCTAGCTTTTATGTGAGCTCCTTAAGGACAGGGATTGTATAGTTTATCTTTGTGGCATCGATGGGTGGCCCTGGTAGGTGTCCAATAAATGTGTGCTGAATAGATGAATGACTGTATGGCAATTAGAACTTTTTGAACATTTATAGTCTACTATACAATTCTTTAATGTAGTTGTATCAAACAACATTCTTCACTATAAGTTAAGGTTTAACTCTTACTGGAAAAGACATTTGGTAGGTCATAAAGTATAAGCTAAAAATAATTTTAAATGAACTAGAAAATACCAATACCATAGGCCTCATAAAGATGTAGGAAAAAACTTACTAGTTACGACTAGACATCTGTATGTCTTCATTAGACAGGACTTGACCTGTGTTTTCAACTCTACTATGGCATTTTGTGTGGTTTAGACGTACTATTGGATGGCTAAAAGTTCAATAGATATTGAAATATTTTATTCCCTGAACAATTAAAACTATTCCTAAAAATTAAATTTTTGGGATTACTGGGTATATACCCAAAGGATTATAAATTATGCTGCTATAAAGACACATGCACACGTATGTTCATTGCAGCACTATTCACAATAGCAGACTTGGAATCAATCCAAATGTCCATCAGTGACAGACTGGATTAAGAAAATGTGGCACATATATACCATGGAATACTATGCAGCCATAAAAAAGGATGAGTTTGTGTCCTTTGTAGGGACATGGATGCAGCTGGAAACCATCATTCTTAGCAAACTATCACAAGAACAGAAAACCAAACACCGCATGTTCTCACTCATAGGTGGGAACTGAACAATGAGATCACTTGGACTCGGGAAGGGGGACATCACACACCGGGGCCTTTTATGGGGAGGGGGGAGGGGGGAGGGATTGCATTGGGAGTTATACCTGATGTAAATGACGAGTAGTTGGGTGCTAACGAGTTGATGGGTGCAGCACAGCAACATGGCACAAGTATACATATGTAACAAACTTGCACGTTATGCACATGTACCCTAGAACTTAAAGTATAATAATAATAAAAAAAAAATTAAATTTTTGGGAAAGATGAATAAATAAATTCTCATGTTTTATGAATATTTGAGTAAATGGACTTAATGCACCAGTAGAGAAACATTTAATCATGAAAACGATGAGGGGGAAAAGTAACATGTTTTTAAGACATTATCACAATTGTGTTTTATATGAAGAACTCTTACTGGAATGCTGGGAATGCTGTGTCGTTCCCCAATATTGTGGTTCAGTGGAACAAGATTCCTCAGAACCTATGCTAATGTACACTACTTAAAGTTGGTTAATAATGATTACTTTGTGGAATATTCATTGAGTGGTATAGATTCACTCTCAGGGCCCCAATGTTCAAATCAAAATATATTAGCTGCATAAAAACCCAGGTTTGGGTTTGGCACAAACTATTTGCTTTGTAATGCTAGAAACTCAATGTGATTTTTTTATGACCTTGGCCATGAGTCGAAGCCCCTAGAAACTTCCATATCCTTTTCTGGCAGTAGAGCTAAACACTCAACTGAAATGATGGTCTATAACAGAGGTCCCCAACCTTTTTGACACCAGGGACCAGTTTCATGAAAGACAACTTTTACACAGATGGGAGCGGGTGAGAGATGGTTTCGGGATGAAACTATTCCACCTCAGATCACCAGGGGTTAGTTAGGTTCTTATAAGGAGTGCACAACCTAGATCCCTCACAAGCGCAGTTCACAATAGGGTTCATGTTTCTATGAGAATCTAACGCCACTGCTGATGTGACAGAAGACAGGGCTCAGGTGGTAATGCTCACTCACCTGCTGCTCACTTCCTGCTGCGAGGTCCAGTTCCTAACAGGCCATGGACCAGTAGTGGTCTGCAGCCTTGGCTTTGAGCACCCCTTGTCTATAAGAACAAAAGGTGAGTGTTTAATTTTGCATTCAATAGCCAGTAAAGTTGCTGTTTTAATTACCTCCCTTTTACCCCACTGATGAAGGAGAGATTCCTGCCCTAGAGTTCTGGGGATGGTGGAATACACAATACTCAACATGGACAGGTGATATTGACAGCAGTTTCCTAGTCATTTATTCTCATGGCTGGGGGAGGAGGGCTCCACATGCCCTGCAGTGCCACAAACGGGTTGTACCCAGGAGCAGTGTCAATGAGCAAAGGCTGTAAGAGGTGGGCTTCGTAGTGTCAAGAGGGTGGAGTACCCCCTGGTTCCTATGGGAGGTTGTGATTGGCTTGCTTGAAAAACTCTGTGGATTGGTGGGGAACTGAAATCTGCTGCTCAGGAATAAGCAGGAGCTGTGTCTGGTCCCTGTGATAAAAAGGGATGTTTAGCTAGGGGACTTTGTCTGTCAGGACAGAATGGGGAGGCGGAGCTGCAGTTTGGCCATTTGAGGCCCTCCTGGTTTCATCACATGTCAAGGCAACATTTAAAATAGGGCTTTATTTTAGGCCTTACACCACAGTTGCTACTTGTATTCACAGACTTTTGGTGTTTTTAGGTATAAAGCTGAATTCATTTCTCATAAATGTCAAAGATTCTGAAGGTGATACTTTTTTACTTGTAGTCTATGGACAGAATTTAGAAAGCAATCTTAAGGTTATAGTTTCCATGGGCTAGCACCTGTCTCAGTATTTAGCTTTTAATACTCATAAAATTAAAAAATATAGCCATATGGATTGAGCATCCCAAATCCAAAAATCCAAAATCCTAAGTGCTCTAAAATCCAAAATGTTTCAAGTGCTGACATGATGATGCTCAAAGGAAATACTCATTGGAGTATTGCAGATTTTGGAGTTTTGAATTTGGGATGCTCAACTGGTAAATACAATGCAAATATTCTTAAATCCAAAAAAAAAAAAAAAAAAAAATCCAAATCCTCACTTGTGGTCTCAAGCGTTTTGGATAAGATAATACTCAACCTGTACTGAATATATAAGAATTATGTCTGACAATAATTATGTTTTTGAGTTTATGGATGATTTATTTTAAACCGAATGTAATTATTGACATATAACCAACTGAGTTCTTATTCTGTGAAAATTTCTGTAATTAAATTTCTTTTACACTAGTATTATTGCCAGTTCAGATTTGCCATTTGGTGGCTCATAGAAAAGCAATACTCATAGAGAAGCTCTTAGAAAAGTAATCAATTTCATAGTAAAAAAAGAGTATTACTTTGCATATTCTCATATACTGTAAAATTGTATGCTTCTTTAATGCAATGCAATTTAATACACTCAAAATAAGATTTCCCATAATGTATCAGTCAGGAATCTAACTGAAGGACATTTAATTAATCAAGAAATATCTTGGATATCAGAATTCCTTGGCCTGTGATCCAAGCACTTTGGGAGGCTGAGGCTGGGGGATTGTTTGAGCCCAGGTGTTTGAGACCAGCCTGGATAATATAGTGAGACCTCATCTCTACTATATATATATTTTTTTAATTAGCTGGATGTGGTGGTGTGTGCCTGTAGTCCTCGCTATTCAGGGGGCTGAAAGAGGATGATCACTTGAGCCCAGGAGTTGGAGGTTGCAGTGAGTTATGATTGCACCGCTGCACTCCAACCTGCATGACAGAGTGAGGCCCTGTCTCACACACACACACAAACCTCGCACCTTAAAGTATGGTTTCTATAATGTCCAATTTTAAGAAGTACCCCGGCAACTTCTAATGGTACTTTTCTAAAGATCAAACTTCTTTACATTGCAAGTTACTAGATAGAATGTCATCAATCCTAAGATGTTTGAAATGCTTAAAGATGACATTTTAAATAGTATTTGTATAATATCTCATGTTTGTTGACCAGCCAGTCATGTTACTGCATACCCCTTGATGCACCTTCTATTATGTGGATTTAATTTGTTTTCACAGTAAACTTAGATACAGTGACGGCTTGACAGAATGAGGAGTGGCTGTTTTAAAGGTACACGGAACATTGTATTGCCACTCTCAGACTTAAGAGACTTTAGAATGCTGTTTATTCAACCGAATTGCATTAGAGAAACTTTCAAACTTAGGCCTCTGAGAGGGATTCCAGATTTTAGCATCCTAACAGGACGAAAGAGAGTTCAGTTATTACAGAACTGAAATGGTTTGTGGCAAAGTGGTATAATCAAGATGGATTATAATCAAGATGGATTATGGTACTACAGGCAGGACACTTAGACCCACAGGAGGCAAGAAGGATCGGATTGTGGTCAGGACGTGGACTTGTAGAGAGGCTTAAATCAATTAAATTCATCTTCAGGTCCCAACTTAGACATTACTGCCTCAGGGATACCTTTTCTGCCTCCCACTCCCACCACCTTGGGATTCTCTTCTTGACAAATACCTTTTTCTTCCACGATTATATCTTATCACATTTTTTGTATCTGCTTGGTTAAATATCTGTTTCTGCTGCTTGGCAGTGCATTTTGTAAGGACAAAGACTGTAACTGCATTATTTATTTTTCTTATCCCCATCCCTTAGCACAGTGCCTGGTGGAATAAATATTTTGGAACAGTGGATGGAGGGAGAAGCAAAAAGAGGCTTAAGTAGAAGGAAATGTTCTCAGTGAGCTCAGCAAGCATATTGCTCCTGCCTCATCTCAGACTTCCAGTGCTGATGGTTCAGGTGGTCCTGCAGGACGTATGCCCCTTAAAATGCCTGGAATGATTATATCAGGTCCTAACCCCTTGAAGGGGAAACACTTTATTAAATTTTCTCATTAGGCCTTATTCCCTGGATATCTCTGTCTCTGTGTCAACACAGAGACCCATATCCTCTGTGGAGACTGGTCTTTAAACAAAGGCCTGGACTTCACATCACTGATACCTTAGGGAGCACAGTCAGGGGACTAGAGGGCTCATGTGAGAGGTGTCCTGGATATTCATCATCTGTAGGAAACAGATTATCTTATTTGCATGCATTTCAAGGTGTGTGGCCGTCATTTGTTCTACAAATATATGTTGAACACCAATTACATGTCAGGAGTTACATCAAAGTAGTGGCTATTCAAAGATGAATAAAATACAGCACTTACCTTGGAAGAGCTCAGAGAAAGACAAGTAACTATGATAAAGGAGTTTTTAATATTTCTCGTCTTATTTTCACTTTTTATTTCACACCATTCACTTTATATTTTGATAAGAGAAAATGTGTCTTAGCCTGAGTTGCTGTAACAAAATGCCATAATCTGGATGGTTTAAGCAACAAACACTTATTTCTCAGAGTTAAAGAGCTAGCTAGTTCTTTGGCCTCTTCTTATAAGGGCACTATTCCCATTCATGTGAATTCCACCCTCATGACCTAAATACCTCCCAAAGGCCCCATCTTCAAATACTATCAAACTGGGATTAGGCTTTCAACATGTGGATTTGGGAATATGGGGAGGTGAGTCAGAAGTATTGCATTGTCTGTTTTACTCAATCTTTGTCAGTCAATGAAGTGAGGCAAGAAATGAGAACTTTGGGGTAAGAGTCCCAGCACTCTCAGTTGGCAAGACTCTGGCTGGAGCCTCTGGGATGCCTCCTTCTGCTCCTTCTTAGTCATCTGGTTCTGTCCATGTGACCTTCCACTGGATAGAAGGGCTAGGATACAATGGGTAATAGGTCTTGGTGGTAGGGTTCACATTCATTCATTCCATCAGTAGTAATGTACCGGGCAGCAGGGGACCAGAGATACAGAAGTGAAAAAGATAAAAAACAGTTCTTTCCCTCATGCAGCTTGCATCCTCTGGGAAGTGCCTGTACACATTTGCAGTTGATAGAGGAACTGGAAAGCAACAGACAGTACCCACAGGAACTACCACTGTGTGAAATGGTCATAGAAGCACAATGTGGGTCAGTTAGGTCTACATGTCACACCTGGACAACGGGATTGAGGGAGAATATGTTCTGATTCATTGTTTAAAAACTTTGGATGACACTTAAGCTATTTCTGCAAAGGATTGTTTACAAGTAAATATACCACTATGTGTTATTCATTTTAAGGAAT
Source organism: Papio anubis (assembly GCF_008728515.1). Classification (NCBI taxonomy): domain Eukaryota; kingdom Metazoa; phylum Chordata; class Mammalia; order Primates; family Cercopithecidae; genus Papio; species Papio anubis. Next base: position 79,916,706 of record NC_044978.1, read on the forward strand.
CTTACTGAGTTCAAGTAAGAAAATGAATTTATTTCTCCTTCTATTCCTTCCTCTCCACCTGCCCATCTCATGATCTCCTTACCCAGCCATGCATTTGGGGGCATACCATGGACATGTGTACTCTGAATTGAGTTAGAATAAGTTCAGATTTTCTTTGCTACCCAGGAGTCAGGTTTTTTGTTTATTTGTTTTTGTTTTTTGTTTTTCAATCAGAAGATCATTTAGGCATTCATAGACAGTAAGAGTTCACACTGAATATTGGTGTTCAAACTCCTGAAACGATGTGTGAATTGTACGGCCTGCACCGAACAGGAGTAAATCCAGTTTGCTATTTGAATAAACAGAAGAGGTGAAAACTGCTTATCATAAAATGTTTTTAGAAGGACCTGGTATGGATTTCCTGTTTCAAGAATTATACTTTTTTTAGCATATAAATAAAATTGTATCAGTAATTGTCATCTTCCCTATTAGGGAATTATCTCTTCTCCTTAGTAAATAAATTATCAGAAAAATAAACATAGAATACTGTTTAATTTTCTCCTTGCTTGCATTTTCCCTATAGAAAATATTGATTCAGTAAAATTTATGGAACATGTCCTCAAGTCAGAATAGTTCTATGACATATTTTTATCTGAACCAATATTCATAGCTAGAAACACTAAACCTTTTAATATTTATTTTCTTGACTTGTACAATTAATATGAATGTTTATTCATTTATTATATATTATACATTTTCACATAAATATATGAAATAATACAGTTTTCAATAAGTATGGAATTTTAAATATTGAATTTTGTAACTCTTGGGGCTAATTAGACAATACCAGTATAATAATATGTTGCAAAGATGCAGGCTGTATAATAAGACAATTTTAAATATTTTCATTTATTTCTTTTGCTCTTTTCCCTTTTGAAGGAAAAATATATATTCCTGTGACTTTAGGTAAACTTTTAAATATAAATCCAAATAAATTAGTTGAAGAAGAGGTATGGTATAATTCACCATATTATAATGGAAATTAGTTGTTTTATAGATTCATTTGGACTATTTTGTCAAACTAAAATTTCTACAGCTGCAATAGAGGCTGATCATTTTAGCCTAAATGGTTCAATTCAGTCTGAATATGTCTTAAGAAAAATCATTTATCCAGTTGTCATTGAGCACTTATATAAAGCATTCGACAGGTGACAGATATATAGATATATGCAAACACGCAAGGATAATCAAGACATGGTCTTTGCCATCAGAGATTATGTAAGCTACAGCAAGTGAAGGAAAAGGGAATACAGACAAATATGAGTCATATCATAAGGCACACAAGCAAGTGTGAACACTGATGAGCAAATTACCATGACAACTTTGTTAACCATTCCTGGCTACGTTAGAGAAGCTAGATTAGGAAGTTTGCCAGGCAGAGAATGGAGGAGTAGATAATTTTAAGCAAAGTAAATTGTATATACAGAAGGATTTAGCAAGGAGCACATATGGGCAGAAAGGAGGTATTGCATATGTGGCAGGACACACTGAGTGAATGAAGTGGAACAGTAGCTGAGGCTAGAGGGGCAGTTTGGGGATGTATTTATATAAGGACACTTCTACCAAGTTAAATAATTAAAATGTATGCCGCTGAGTGTGGGGTGCATGGGGAAGCTTTTAGACAAGAGGATATTATCAGGTTTTTAACAAGAATTATCTGCATGGTGTGGAGGAGGGAGATGTTGTGGAGAGTAGCCTAGAGGCACACGCAGTAGTACAGGTGAGAGATGCCCAGAGAGAGGCTAAGCTGCTCAATATGTGGATGCAGAATGGCAAATATGGACGTTCCAATGAATTCACATCAAGAGATACAAAAAGATCCTAAGAAATTTGGTTTAAAAACATCTTATTCTCTCTAGGGTAAATCTTAGGATTTATATGCCTATGATACTTTCTGAATCCCATTCTGAAGTAGTTTGAGTCACAGCTTGGTTTAGTTTTGTCTGGTTCCAGATTAAACTTTTGGCATAGCCCTGAAAGAACATCTCTGCAAGGACACTTTAATATGATATATAGTAGCTCCTGAGAGTCATATATGTCAATTGAAACTGGAACTCCATCGGTATATTTTGAGTTTAGAAAAGGATATACTATAAATAATAATAGAAATTTGTGAATCTTCTATGACTGAGTGTTCTAAGGATTGTTTATGTGTTTGTTTCTGTGTAAAATGCATACAATAAAATTAGTTGGAATAATTATATTTCCTATTTTAAGTCAAAGGAAGAATCATAAGTTATGGTGAAACTCTAAAGCAAGAGAAAGTCGTTGCATTTACAAAGTGTACTAGCTAATACCCCCACTCTTTTGCTGGTAGTTGTTTTTGATCTCCATATTTATTCAGTAATATTTCTTCAGTCCATGATGGTGAGTATGCTCTAATAAATTCACTTAAACTTATCAGGATTTTAAAGCCAGAATAGAAAGCAAGAATGTAGGATTTCCGTGGAGTAAGAGTTCAGAGGGATGTACTAAAATTTCACATAACCTTGAAAACAATCCTAGCCAAGGAATTGCCATGGCTCCATTTAATTTTTCATGAAGATGCAGAACCTTGTTCAGAAGAAACAATGAGCCATTGTGAGAGATATGGATTCTCAAGTTTTAGTTCATCATTCTTTCTTAGGAGCCTCATAAATGGCAACCTAAAACACCAACTAGTTAAGGTTATCCATGCCCTTTCTACCCAAATTGACTGGGTTGCAGAATTAAGGAAATACATGAATGGAGGCCAAGATAAACAGTTTTGATAAAATTTTTCCTCTAGTTCCATGAAATCATTAATTGGCCGACCTCCCTTCATCGATCTGAAATTACAGATAAGTTTTTTGTGTCACTCTAGATTGTCTTCTGTTATTTGTCCCCAAAGCATTGGTACCTCTCCATTTTTTTCCTTTTACTTGTTCAATGCTAGTCTTTTCTTCTAGACTGTAAGAGACTCTTTCATCTTGTCAGTGGGGTATATCCAGAGCTTAACACAGCGTTCAGCCCCAAGTTAACGTACGTGAAGTAACTCAAAAGCAAGGGAGAGTGAAGTAAGCAGGGGGAGTGGGGAAGAAGAGAAGCTGATTTTAGAAAAATAGAGAACTAGGTGAAATCTTATCACTTCAATTACAGTTACAAATGTAATTATCCTAAGGTTGTTCCTAAAATGATAGAAATGTCATAATGATACATTTTAAGAATAATGCCTGACACAATAAGTATTTATTTTTCCTAGATGTTCTCAAACTTATGTTCATTCATTCAAGAGGCCATAGAGAAAAAAAGCTTTATTTCTTCATTTTGTATTACACACATGGAATTAGAGACCAAAATACAGAGGAGTTACAGGGCATAACTCAGAAAGAACTTGGCTTTACTCTTGATGTGTCCCTTGCCTCACTTTGCAGCCATATATTGCCTAGGATTTGCACACATGTTATCCTGAATGGGACTCCTGAGAGAGAAAGATGAGTTTTATAAAATGTACTTCTGGTTCAACTTCAAGGATTATTTAAACCTACTTAAGATGTTACACAAATTCCTATAGGATTTTTGTTTAATACCCTCATGAACATTTGTCTAACAGGGCACCGTTCTCATTTTCATTCCATTTTGTAAGATTCAAGAAAAGCAAATTTGTTAAACAAAGACCTCATTGATCATATTCATTTTCTAGAAACTTTATTAAAATTAACTCCCCAACTTCAAAGGCTCGGTATTTACATGAATCTTTCCCACTACCTATAAGTACTTTCCTCTTGCAGATTTTCCAGTCACTAACTAGAATAAAAGAAACTCTCATAGAAATACCAAATTCAGTAGAAATGTCTATTACTCAGCAATTACAAAAAGGAATTTCATGCTTCTTGAAAAACCCATTAGTCACAAGCTCTAATTTGTATATTAGATTCACACTCAATGAATGCATTATTTGGCATTACTTTCCAGAGAGAAACACAATGGCACAGTGCAACATTTAGAACCCTCCTAAGGCTTGTGTGCTCACAGTGCCAGGAAATCTTTTCATTGTAAATATGTGTTGTTGTTAGCTATGACTTTACATAGATCAGTGCAGTACAAATCCCATTTCACAAATACTTTAATGTTTAGGCCTTAGGAAGACAGAGCATCTGTTCCAACTCCAAATACAGTAGAGTCACAGTAGATGGCTTGTTTTTGTTTGGGAGGCAAAAGTAATAGGGAAAATTAGAATTCTATGCACCAGATTTGTTGGAAAACTGATTCAGTTGAATTCTCAGCCAAAATAAAAGCAGGAAAACAACACTTATTTGATTGAGGACATAAAAGAAGGAAAAGTGACAGAATAATAGATTGGCAGAAAGAAGCTGTATCCCAGCTGTATTTACAGGAAAAGCTTTAAGGATGTTTAAGCATAAGTGGTGATGGAAGGAAAGAGATTGAGACAATTGATCTACTAGACATGCCAAATGAAATACGTTTGTTATTCAGTAGGAAATCTGGAATATGCCATGGAATACTTTTAGCTCATCTTATGAGTTGCAACTAAAAATACACGCACTTTCACCCACTCATAGACAACTTACACTGATTTGAACCCTACTGATTTGAAATTCAGGCACTACAGTATGTATATGACTTTTAAGTTGAAAAATTGAACTAATTTTATTCTTAGTGCAAGTTATTTTAAAAAGGAAAAATGGAAATCTCAACTAAAGTCATTTTTTTAAAGCAAGATCTTAAAGAATTGGAATTTTTAAATGTTGTATTTCCAGATGTTTTTGATGCTGAAGATGTATCAGCTCAATAAACATTTATATTGAACAACTGTTTACGTATAAGCTTTCTTCTTGTTAGAGACTGTGCTTAATGCAATTTTAAAATTACACTTAATTTACTTAAAAAGTTCTTAATATTATGGAGATAGCATACACTTAACGTGAACTATACTTTTTCTCACTAGTATACACCATCATGACTACTAATTCTTTATTATCTTTTTTGAGACAGTCTTATTCTGTCGCTCAGGCTGGAGTGCAGTGGCATGATCATGGCTCACTGCAGCCTCAATCTCCCAGGCTCAAGTGATCCTCCTGCTTCAGCCTCCCAAGTAGCTGGGATTACAGGTGTACCCCACCATACACAGCTAATTTTTAAATTTTTTTATAGAGACGGGGTTCAGTATGTTGCCCAGGCTGGTCTCAAACTCGTGGTCTCCAGTGAGCCTCTGACTCGGCCTCCCAAAGTGCTGGGATTACAGGCATGAGCCACCATAGCTGGCCCTTCATTATTTTTTAAACGATGGACAGTGTCCAAAATTCCCTTTAAAGATCTTTGTATATGTATGCTTTAATTTTACCTATTTCCTTTTTTTTTTTTTTTTTTTGGAAATTATTAGAGATGACCCTGATAACTGATTTTAGGTCTTTGCTGTTAGCGAAGAAGTTTTTTTCTTAGCCTACAAGCATGAGGACTTTGTGACCACTGTCTGTATTCTGCCTGAAAGCTATAAAACTTAAAAAAAATTTAAATTGCCCTTTCCTGCTTACGACCTAAATTTGAGTTAATATATATGCTTTAATTCTTATTTCTGATAACTCAGAGAATACGCAGTCTAGTTCTATGTGCAAAGGATGTTACATGACTATTATCATATGTTGTTTTTATATTTGGAAGTAACAGTTTTTGTTGCAAACGTTTGGAAGACATCTCGGAATTCAGGTATGGAGTCTAAAACCACAGAATGAAGTAAAGCTCAGTGGTTTCGGAAACATATTTCTGCGAGACATCCAACCAGACTTAGTAATAAGCAAAATATTGAAAAGCAAGAAAGTGGTGGTGTTTCTAACTAGATATAATTGTGATTATTGAGGTAGACTGGGCTAGAAATTTCATATTGCTAATTAATATCATAAAGCAAATTGTTGTGGAAATGCTTAAAATATTTAAAAGAACAAAAAGCATCCTCATGTAACATAGAAGAACCATTTGATAAAATGAATTCGTATAATTTTATTTGGTACTATCCATTTATAAAGCATGCACCCTAGAGGACTTTTGAACAGATTAACACATGAGATAAATGATTCTTATTATTTAAATGATTAAATGAATGTTGCTAACCTAGTTGGAATTACAGACTTGCACCAGTTGGAGTAACCAACACTGTTTACACCAACAATTTCCTCAAATCCTGTCTATTAACATTAAAAAACAAAACCAACCAACCAACCAACCAACAAACAAATGTATTTCTTGGTTAGGTCAAACTCCAATCTCCAATGTGGGAGATGAAAGTCTGGGGGTAGAGGAGATGTCTCTGCTCTGTATTCTTTTAGGGATCCAGGATTCTTTCATTGTTTGACTATGCTAAATTCCTTTCAGGGCTGTGTCTTCCTCTCTTATCAAGCAGTGAATAGGAAAAGGAAAAAATCATAGAGGATTTGCATACTAGGTTTCTTGCACAAGCCAGGCCTACTTCTGCCTACGTTCCATTGTGTGCCCAAGAGAAAAAGCAAGCGGAGTTTGGTGAATACATAGCATTCTCTTCTGTAAGCATTTCTTAAAAACAAACAAACAAAAAAAAAACCTTTGTAATTCATAATTTTCACTAATTAAAACTGAGCCATACCACTCGTTAATTTATATTACTCAGGTTTTACTACTTGGATTAAGTAATTACTTAGCAGAAGTGTTGAAGCAATTTACAATTCTGTGATCATCAACATAGACCAATTTCACATTGGCTGAAGGCTGAAGGGTCAGGAAATCCTTATGAATTATTTATTTTACTTTTGTAAATAAAAATGACTCTTTGGTGCATTGCAACAGATCAGAACCAGAAACCAGCAGGATTTGATGAGCAGAGACACAGGTGGCTTCTCATAATGAACCTGATATGAGGAATTGGGAGTAGTTCAAGAGCTGAGCTGACTTCCAGGTGTTCTTGTTCCCAAAGTCAGACTTCAGTTACCTGCCAAAGAAGTAAAACCTCATTCATCAGAAAACACCTTTAGCCATTTATGCTGTTTAGGCTTCCAAAATCTGCCACGCAGCCTGTGCAGCAGGAGTTCCTGCTGGGGGGAAATGGTTGCTCTTCTGCAATTAGTCTGCTTCCATTTCCCTGTTGCTTCTTTTCTGTGTGTTGCTAGCCTACCTCTCTTATGTCCTCAGTTCCTTCATACCCCACCTTGCATATTCTCTAGTCATATAGGCCAAAAAACTCTGGACAGTTTTTACATGGCTGCAGCAAAGGCCATTGTATCTGGTGGAAACAATTTTGGGCAGATGAACTGGCAACGTAAAGCCTGTGCCACACACTTAGTAACACTGTACACATCTCTAAACCTTGCTGGATTTGACCACATAGATTGAAAATCAGCACACTAAGTACTTGGGCTGAGTTTCATTTAGTAGGTAGCATAGCTTGTGTCTTTGCCTGGGATGCCCAGAAAACATGGCCTGGGTCAGAAGCTTAACATCCTGACACTTTACTGGGGAGTGCAAACCTAGGGAAGTAGAAGTGAGGGGGAAACGGAGCAGAGCGGGGAAAGTGAAAAGTAGGTGAACAAATATAAGGAGGTGAACTTCACCAGGCTGCAGCTTCACAAGAAGCGCCCCAAAGATGGCTCAGTCTCACAGCACATCATCAGAGAGGACATAGGAACTAATGCATGTCAGAACATTGCCTCAAGGGGAGGAAGAGAGAACGACTTATCCACTGACTCCCTTTTTAAGAAATTAGGTAAAATTCACATTAGTTAAAATAAATTCACTCCCTGGAGAGGAGGTCATTAACTCTTCTCCATGTTCAGGCAGCTGCTGGGATGCCAGTTCCCCACATGTTCAGTGAGGCTGGTCTCTGTCAGACAGTGCCTCTCAGGCCACATCTGTAGCACAGCAGGTAAATCAGCTGTTACAGTCCAGTAAACTTTGACTGTTTCCATCTAATTCATGTTAGTCACACTCATTCTTATTTCTATAGCTCCCATACTATCCACCTCATTTTAAAGTGCTCTCATTGACTCTAGACATTCCTCCTGGCAACTCAAACTCAGTGCATGGAACTTGCATTGTAGTTAAGGAGACCAAGAAAAGCCAAGTAGGTAAATAAAAATGATTTTAGGGAGTCACAACTGCTATGTAGGAAGCAAAACAAGCTGATGGACAGTAGTTGCAGGTGTCTTGAGAATCCATACAGCCTGGCACTTGGATGATTTCACCACTTCTTTTCCCTTTTTTGCATTAGACTGCTGACCTTAACAAATTAATTTCTGAGCACTCTCCAGTATGATCTGCCTGCTCCAGTCACTTACAGCTACTTGCAGTTCTCTGACTTTGATTTTCTAATTTCTATTTTTGGGCCTTTGCATGTACCAAAAATGCCCTCTACCTCTTTCTAGCCAGTCTTTCGCCTCTTCTTCCTTCAAAATTTGATGCAAAACCTTCTACAGGAAGCCTTTCCTGATATATTTCCCCTGTTATATCTTCAATTGCCTGTATTTATGTCAACTGTACCATATTATACTAATTTGAATTGAATTCTATATTATCTTAAAAATGTCCTCATGTTCTTTTCTATATTCTTGATTCTACATTACTTTCCTGGCCCCATAAGCAGAGCATTGGACAGGATGTTGGAATGACTGACAGAGACCACTCAGGAAGTTCAGGGTGCTGCAGAATGATTCACTAGATGTTACCTGTTGCCTGAGGTTTGGAGTGAACTACTTCATACCTTACCCGAGTTAACACACGGTCCCTGGTGAAGTCACTAACTAGTCCGGGAATCTCAGGCACTTACCTTATTTCTCACCTCTAAGAAAGTTTTACAAATGAACTCCAAAGTCTTTTCCATCTGCAGTATAATTTTAAAGTATTAATATAGTAACTGGGATGTTACCTGTTTTTGTTTTTCTGAATTGTTTAAGAAAATACAATATAACTTCCAGAGTTTAAACATGGAAAAACAAATACTTTGTTATATAAAACCAAGAAGATATTTGGCTTCCACAATTCAGAGTGCAGCAGAAAGAGTACAGGGCTGGATATCAATGTAAATTCCCTTGTCTCTTTCCTAACAATTCAGATTCATCATCAGGGGTTCAGAAAGCTTATATTTAAACAATCAATCCAGGTAATTATAGGAACAATATAATGTTATTTGATGTAGATATTTAGGGATAAGAAAGAAAGAACTGATTTACTAGATTATAAGGCAAATCAATAAGAGGAACTAATTCAGGTTTCTATCAGCTAGAACAACCTTGGCACTATTGACATTTCAGACCAGATAATTCTTTGTTTTGTGTGGCTGTCCCATACACTATAGAATATTTGCAGTATCCTTGACTTTTACCCAGTAGATGCCTGTCCCACCTTCTAGTTGTAAGAATCAATGTCTCCAGTGATTGTCAAATATCTCCTGGGTGCAAAATTTCCCCTGGTTCTAGTTCCCCAACTAGATCATGGTGTAGTTGAAATTCATATCAAATAGTTGAGGCCATGTGTGTAATCCCAGCATTTTGAGAGGTGAAGGTGGGAGGATCACTTGAGGCCAGGAGTTCACAATTAACCTGGACAACATAGTGAGAACCCTGTCTCAAAAGAGAATTAGAAAAAGACTTATAATATGTAAATTATTATAAATTTTCCTATATGGATTATATAAGATGTACAGAGTCTAACAAAATTCAAATTTTAAAAATAAAATGCTGTATTGTTGTAAGGAAAGGAAATAAGCCAATTACATAATAAGTAGTTTGGTAAAGGGATTTTAGGATATGTTCATTTAAAAACGTTATTTTTTGAGTTAAAAAAAGAGTGAATCCTAATGAGAATTTTTAGTTCTTTCCTCACTTACAGGTCAGGCCAGCAGGTCACTGGCCATCCCTTGGGGTCAGTGCGTGGGTCATACAGCTCTTCCTGCTGACCTCAGGCTCACTGACTGTTTGAGGGGCCAACAATAGGCCAGTCTTGTAGTAATTAGTGCAAATATGCTAAACTGTGCAGATGGACAGAGCCTGTTCCCAAGGCGTCTTGTAGGTAGTAGTGGCTTATCCATGATAGGTTGAAGCAGGGCGAACTTAGGTATAAAAATATAAAATAAGTAGAAATCTCCTCTGCTTTTCTTTACCTTCAATTTAAAAACAAAAACTTGCAATAATATTTATTACTTGGGGTTAAGTATGGCCAATTTCCAAGGCAATTTTACTTTCTGTTAATAGTTTGCTCTATTTATAAACATAACAACATTTTTGTTTGATTTTATTTTGCTAATTCAGACATTAAAAATGAACAAAAGAGATGTTCTTTTCCTCAACTTTACACATATGTTCAACTTTAAGGAGTGATTGTGTTTTTTCTCAGACCTTTATTTACTCAGGGATACATCTTGACTCTCAGTTAAGAAAAGCAATATAAATTTCTATGATAGAATATAAATTAGAAAAAACAATGTAAATTTTGGCCCTGGTGTTTAAACTTCGGTCATAGCTTTATTACACTATTCCCTTCCAAGCATGGTATCTTTTATAGTTTTTCTATTTACCTATTATAAGAGAAACTGGTTTTGTCACAATTATAAACTTTTGTTATTTTACACTCTGACCTCTTTGAAAGTACATGATTTTAAATACTGATTTTGTGTCATTTGTTCTGTGGTAATCAGTTTTATTTCCTACCTCACTAGCATTCTTTGTTTGGATTGCCTCGATATTATATGTAGATTGTTCTATTTGTTTATCATGCTGACAAGCTTGCTTGCTTTCACATTTTTGACCCTCTCTGCTAGCTCATGAATATTTCTTCTGTTCCTGTGGATTTCACTCTTCTGCCTCCAAAATGCTAGAAATGGTGTAATATTGATAATACTTTCTAAATCCAGTATTTTAGCTACATAGTGAGAATCCTGTCTTGTGAGTTTAGAATACCTCAAATTGGAGCCTTTTCCTTACAGTTTTCTTCATGATTAATGTTCTTCATAGCTCTTTCTTTTTCCTTTTCTTCATTTTATATTGTGAACCATGCTTCATACTATCAAATTACTCAACTGCTGGCCATTGTAGTTATTTGGAAGAAATCCTGAGGGAGCCAGTGCTGGGGAGGCAAAGATCTAGCAAAGGATGGTGGGACAGGGGTGGTGCTGGAAAGCGTGGGGTGCGGAGGATTCCCTGTCATGTGTATTCTTGTGCGTGTCTCTAGTAGTGAAGAGAAGTGACAACTGCCCATGTACATTATCTTTCTATTTCATTGAAAAATTGTCACCAGACTCACCACTATAAGCATAGCGAACATTAGGTTAGCTCATAACCCAGTTACCCACTTAAGTAATGTATTCAATTATCTGAGACAGTAATTTTAGATTTAATTAAAGCCTTGTACTGGAGCATATTTTTAAAGGTATTCTTGCCATTTTCTTTTTTCCATCTAGAATGCATGTTATATTTTCTTTTATTTTGTTTCCTGTTTCTTTTCTTCTTCTCTACTTTGAAGCATTATAAAAAAATTTTTAGCATGTTTAGTAAAAAGAGAATTTTACTTGATATGTACTAACATTGGAAGTCTGTTTTTATGGATTGCTCTACTTACTACAGAGTGGCTTTTAGTCATTAAAAAATACATACTATGTAAATACATAATAAAATGCAATATACTCATGAGAATGTCATTGGCAAGCAAAGCCTTTATTAATCAGGGAAACAATATTAGAGTGTTATAAGAGACTCTTGTGTTAACATTGGATGCTTAAGGGAGAGCAAGGTAACTATGGACAGGTGTTACAAGGAAAGTGTTCAACGTATAACCATTTCTTCCTTCTGATTTTTTGAAGCAGGTGACTGTTTAAAATATAGTGTTAAAACTTTATAACTTAGGGTATTTTCTTTAAAATTCTCAAGTTTGTTCCCTGCAAAACCTTCTGTAAACCACTGAGGCACAGTACCATGTTCATAGCTCTCTAGATCCACGAATCACATTTAATTCCAGTAATTGCCCATGATCTCTGTCCCTTTTATGGATAGTCTTGAGGGCAGGGCCACGACTTAGTCTTCTTTTTATCTCTGGAGTCCAGATTTGCTCCTAGAATATTGTAGATACTTAGTAGGTTTTTTATAAGTGGATTAACATCTTGTCTTTTATGTTTGTTTCCACCTTGCTTTACTACCATTATGCCTGCATATTTAACATGTTCTGAATAAAAGAATATACTACATAGGAGAATACAGCTTTTTAATAGTATTTCCTAGAAGGGTTTTAGTTGGGGAGAGGTGGAGGCATTGTTGGGAAAATGTTTAATCTGTTTTTTTCTTTTTTTTTTTTTTTTGGTCTTTAAAACATTGGCATTCACAGGAAGACACACAGATTGGTAAACATTTTAACAAAGGTATTCCTTCACAACCCTAAAGCATTTTGCATTTTGATAAACTAAAATGTAAAATTTTCTTTTTTTGTTTTTTAATTTAAATTGTCATAACTCTCCATAGGCTGGATATTGCAAATCATTTAAAGTAGAATATATGCATAAAAAATTCAAAGAACCATTTTTACAGGAATACACAGGGAAAAGTGGTCTTATAGGGGCACAATTTATTTTTTTTCTTTAGTTCAACAGGTGGTTTGTTAACATTCATGTAATTTTATATAGAAGTATTCAGAGGCTTTAGTGCTGGCTCCACATCTAGAGCTCTAGATGGTGGCATGCCAGTTATGCCCGTGCCTTTGATCCTGCGTGTGCTTTAGCGCCAGGAATGGCACAGTGCCCCACGTTGTGCTCTGCAGCAGTGGCTGTATGGACACGTGCTAGGTGCCAATAGCCTAGTGTCTCGTTTCAGCGACTGCTCCCCTGGACATAAGCAGGGAGCTATACTTGCAAAAGATGTATTTTTTATATATAGATGGTTGTCTGTTACCAATAACCTATCAAAATCCTTGTAAGACAGGATTGGTGATTTATAAATAAATATGAAATAAAACTGTGCCAACCTTTAAATTTTACTTTAGCAAGAGTATTAACATGCTTTTGAATGTATTATTATCTCTCCTTAAGAGAGGTGATTATCATTCTCTTTAGGAGAAATGATTACCATGTTTCTTTATGTACACATTGAACATGTTGTCTTCTAGGTTCCCTTGAGGAATTATGAAATAGTACAGGTGAATATATTGGAAAAACCCTACAGGAAGCACCTAAAGTTATTCTGTTGACTAAATTATGGAACAACTTGCCTCTGTGCACTGTACTGAGGAGGTCATCTACCAGGAAATTTCCTATGCTGAGTTAATTGAAAATGGTTAAGATCTTGCTGGAGTATGCTCTTTGGATTTTAGTTGTCTTAACTCGAGTTTTTCAATGAGACGTAATCTTGAAGATATGAGATTTAAAAAAATCCCAGTAATTTTTGTTGAGTCAAAATTCATTTTGTGAACTTTTATTTCAATTTCTTCATTAATTGAGAATATCCAAAATACACAGTTCTTCTCTTCCTTCAGTCACTGTGTCCTTCCTGGGAATGCCTTGTAAGTTGTTCAATTTCAGGAGCTACATGGAAGGCAATTGACTATCAGTTAAAAATTTGAATGTAGGCGTATGACCTTGCCCTAGGTCTTGTGCACTTCTTTGCTGTGATATTTTTGCTTTTGTCAAGCTTAGGTTGAAAATGAAAGAGGTGCTTTAGATACTATAGATAGAATACACCTGCAAATTCACATAAATCTGGAAAAGTGGCTCTTGAGTTTTGTTGGGTCACAGACATCTTTGAGAATCTAATGAAAGGTATAGTACCTATACACAGAAAAATGTACATTTGCAAAACCTTAACTGATTAAACGACTCACTGGAGTGCAAATAAGAACCTTTAATCTACAGTTCACTGAGAACAAAAACTGGATGGAATAGAGTGCACTTTTGCTTTGTTTCATGCTATTTTCTTGTATCTGTGTGATTTATAGTTGAAATCCTAAATTATCCCTTTTTTCCCATACTCTTTCCCCCTTATATCTTCAAACAGACCTTAGTTTTTGTATCTCAGCATATGAGTTTGCTTTGTAGTTGATGTAGCAAAAGCAATATAGTGTAGACTTGGGGCAATTCCAAAAGGAATCAGCGGTGATGGCAAATTGAGACAGGAAGCCAAATTTAAAATCACTAACAGATGAATACCTTTCATAGCTTGCTGTTTGACCACGAAGAATTAAACATTCTTAACTAGCTAATTTTGCTAGAATATGGCATATAGCTTGTTATGTTACTCCTCTGTTTTCACAAAGTACACCATCAGACTTTGGGGGAAAAAAATCAAGCCGGCTTTCAGTATTTGAGTCATCCTCATTTTAGTCCAGGGAAGCCTGCTTCAAAAGCTGGGTCTAAAAGGTCTTTAGCTTTTATCTAGAAAAGACAACGTGCTTGAGAAAGTTCCTTTAATTTTTTGTTTCAGTTGACATTGACACACTGGGTCAGACTTGTCCCAAAGCACCATGTCTAAATGGCTTCCTTTATGTGGTTCTAATTGGGATTCTTTCTCAGGAGGTCAAATTAGAGCTCCTGCAGTTGGAGCTACAGCACCGGCAGTTGACAGCATCAGCTCGGTTCTGCCTCTTGAGACATGTAAGACAGCCACTCAGAGTTTGTTCCTACAGACCTTTGACAAATGGCCCTACTCTGACTGTGTACCTAATAGACAGTTTTTGTTTTTCTTATGGATCTGTGCCAAAAACAGGGTTTTTCCTTAAGCACCTTACTTCTGCTTTGTTCTCTTTGCTTTGCCTTTTGTTTGCTATGATTCAGTTTGTCCAAAAGCTTTGGCTAATTTTCTTGTTTATGAATCATACCTGGCGTACTTACATAATGGTGCCTGGTTTAACCAGTTTCATTCTATGTGAGTGAACAAAACAGAACTTTGGACATCTGAATTGCTCTGTTGGTCCATGGATGAAGATAATGCATGATAGATTAGTCTGTGGTAATTTATTTTGAACATCATAGCAATAAAAATTAGTTGATTAGCTGTGACAGGATATGATCTAAGATTCATTCATTCATTGATTACTTTCTGTGTAGGGAGACCTCTGAAGAGATATGTTTAGTGCGTTACTTTCAACCTTATCTCTCTAGCATTTTGTTATACAGGCTTTCTAGGATACCATTTTGGGTAGCTTTGAAACAGGGAGCTTTTATAAAGATTTTAAATTGCCTCATACATCTGAGTTTAGTTACTGGAATTTAAGTACCTTACAGTGTCCTTTAAAAACCCTGTTGTTTTAAAGCCCGAGAAGTAATTTATGACTGTGAAAATAGGAGTGATAAATTGGAGACCAAAATATGTATTGCTTTTTCCCAACAGCCTGGGGGATAACAGAGGAGGTCAGACAACTTAAGTCTGTTTCTCTTTCTTGGGTCTGCAGTGTTCTTGTAGAAGAAGGAGAGGAATTGTTTCTGAATAGTAGAAGCAATAGTGCCAAATGACTTATCCTTAAGTGCTGTAAAGTTTGGTTAGCTCTATGCTCCCTTAACCAGAGTTGCTTAAAAAGGGAATATTTAATCTTATGAATATACTTAACACTATTAACATCATCCCTGCCTTGCTTTGAAATACTTTAAGTGATATCAGAGCTTCCTTTGTAGTCAGAAAGATCCAAATATATGGGAGGGGAAAATGGGAAGGAGGGAAACTAGGGAGGGTATAATATGATCATTTTCCCCCTTGCTGTAATAGCTAAAGATATATTTGCCAAGCCCTTCTCCCTTGTCTACTAAGGAAAGAAGACGACGTATCTTAATGATAGAAAGGATTGCTTTGGATTGAAATCTCAAGAGTAGGGAAGTTAAATTAAAAGAAGAGAAAGACTTTCTTTTGTATTAATTGCTTCAGTTGACACGCATGGGATTTTAATTCCTTGGGGAAGATGTTTTCTCGTTTTCCACCAAGGATTTCAATTTATTTGCATAAGCTTATTGATGATGATTGTGAATGTTTTCTGACTCACTCATGTTAGGCAGTGTCTTCATATTCTTGCTGATGAGGCAGCTGCCTCAGGAGAGGAACAACTGTCCTGCCAATGTCTTTAAGTCTGTATGTGTTCCACAGACATGACCCAATAGTCACACCATGCAGTCCCTAACTTTTTCAGACCCACCTACCTCGGCAGACCACTATTCCCTTGAACTTTGGAAATAACTCGTTTGTTTTTGTGCTTGTGTGTGTTTGTGTGTGAGAAAGAGAGATTTTAAGACAGCTCCTGAGTGGCAGAGGACTTCAAGAAATGACCTTAGATAACACTGTACATAAATTGTAGAAGACAGATGGTTGTTTTTGTCTGTTCTGAATTCTTAAAGATTCTAATACATAGAAATTCCATCATCTCCCTGGGTAGCTTTTAATTGCTACTCATTATTTAGAATATAAAATATATTTAACCTAGATTTGACTTATTATAAAGGTGAAAGTCATAAAATATGTTTAACCTAGATTTGACTTACCATAAAGATGATAATCATAAAGGATATTTAGCCTCGATTTGATTTACTATAAAAGCAATAGTCAAAAATCCCTGAATTATTTCTAGTTTGCAAATAGATTATTTTTTAATTTTCTTGCTACTACTTTAAATTTTCATTTGCTTAAGTATATTGGTTTCTAATTGCTCAGGGGCAAGGGCCATGTGTTGGTAGTACAGTCAGGCAGGCCCCCCTCAAACCGTGTGTGCTGCTCAGCAAGCTGCTTAGTCCTGGAGCTTCAGCTTCCTCATCTGAAAAGGGGCATAACACTGACCTTATGGGATTGTAGTATACAGCAATTGAACTAAAGTATATATGGTGTTTGGTACACATTAAGACACTTAATAAAAAGTCTTATTTTTTTTTAAGTTCCCTAGAACTCATAACCATGATGAACATAGAAAAGTCAGTGTTAGTTGAGTAATAACTGGTTGATAAAAATAATTAAATATATATAAATTCTACTGAACCAGTATCAACTCCCTTTTCTAGTATATTCAAATATTACATATCTTCGCAAAAATCAATCAAGGTGTATGTTGTTGGTGACTACTAAGTTTCATTGAGAAGTTGAGTGGTAAAATATGTGGCTCTTCTTTGGAGGCATCAGCATTATAATGAAAAGGAATAGAGCCCTGTTGCGAAATATTTCCCTTTGGTTTAGCACCTAGTTGTGCAGGTGCTGTTACTCTTCTTTTTCTTTCCTTTTTGGTTATTAAAAAAGCACATACAGAGTATTTTTTTTTTTTTTTTTTTTTTTTTTTTTGTGATGGAGCTTCGCTCTTGTTGCCCAGGCTGGAGTGCAATGGTGCGATCTTGGCTCACCACAACCTCCGCCTCCCGGGTTCAAGCGATTCTCCTGCTTCAGCCTCCCGAGTAGCTGAGATTACAGGCATGTCCCACCATGCCCAGCTAATTTTGTATTTTTGGTAGAGATGGGGTTTCTCCATGCTGTTCAGGCTGGTGTCGAAAGCCCGGCCTCAGGTGATCCGCCCACTTTGGCCTCCCAAAGTGCTGGGATTACAGGTGTGAGCCACTGCGTCCGGTCCAGAGTACTTCTTTTTTAGCATTTAAAAGTACTTTAAATCTTTAAAATTGCGGTATAATATATTAATACATGATATAATATATAACATATATCTCTTTAACCACTTAAATGTGTAGTTTTGCGGTACATTCAGGTTGTCATGCAACCATCACCATCATCCATCTCCAGAATTTTTGTGTCTTCCCCAACTGAATCTCTGTACCCATTAAACCCCATTTTCCACCTCTCTCCACTCCCCCGATTCCTTTCCCTGCCCCTGGCAACCACCATTCTATTTTCTGTCTCTATGAAGTTTACTACTGTAGGTACTTCATATAAGTAAAATCATACAATATTTGTCTTTTTGTGATTGGCTTATGTTACTTAGCAGTATGTCTTTAAGTTTCATTTATGTTGTAGTATGTGTCAGAAATTCCTTCCTTTTTAAGGCCAAATTACATTCCATTGTACGTATATACTGCGTTTTGTTTTTCTATTGATTCATCCTTGGGTGCTTAGGTTGCTTTTACCTTTTGGCTTTTGTGAATAATGCTATTTGTTTTGTTTTTTAAATACCATAATTAGGTACCATTTAAAGTAAACGTTTGCTTCGCTATATGACAATTAAATGTATAATACCACTAATGTGGAAATACTGGTATTTTTAATATTATCAGAGGAGAATAAGTTTTAGGGAAAAATGTGCAGAATAGCTCTATTACTTTACAGTGTAGGATACCTTCTTTCTCTTAGGTGCTATTTCCGAATTTTGCTTAGCCAGCTACAATTAAGTATATGCTAATGAATTTGTGTAATGTAAACCCATCAGAATTCAAGTATAATTTTTGAACTCCACTTATTGTATTCTGTTAAGTTAAATTTTGTCCCATTGATATTTTATCACAATAAATATTAAGGATTATTTGTCTTCTTTGGGGCTCATTATTGAGATTTTTTTTTTTTTTTTTTTTTTCCAGTAATACAGACAGTTGAAAGTAAGAGTCTCTCTTCCCCTTTTAGTGTAAGGTAAATTCCACTTTTTTTTTTTTTTTTTATTAAAAAGTCATGCTTTCTATTGAAAATTACCTGTTCATATAGAGAATTTGAAGAATTGAAGTTGTACTTCTAAACACATACATTTCATCTAGGAACATCATTAGGAAATGTTGGACTAGATCTAATCAAGCATCCAATTAAGTAGAATTTTAGCAATCAGCTTAAAACTCTAAGCACAGACGATTCATTGTAATGGATACCTTTTAATGGAAGCTAAGTTAGCTTTATTAACTGGTTAGTAACAATTTCTTTATCCTTGGCATATAGTGCCAGATGCAATCAGATCAGATAAAAGTTGGTCATATATTCAGATAAACTTTAGAAACATGGGGACTCTATTTTTAGAGTCAAAGGAGATTAGCCAGCTTTGGAGGAATTGAAAAGTCAGAAAGTGGTAATTTGTATATACCAACAGTGTGAAATTTTTCTTTCAATATTTCTAGGATTCCTTGGGACAGCTTGGAGGGATTCCTATAACCAGTTGATACAAAGTAAAGAATTTTTAATGCTGCTGCTGGACTTTAAATTTTGTTTTTCAGGAAAATCAAGAATTTTTCTTTTTAAATGAGGTTACTGGCATTATATATGCCTTACGTAGATGATTTTTCTCCCAAGGAATTTTAATAAAACACTAATGTGGAAAATTGAATAGACATAAGGCTCTGTGCTTATTTTGTGGTTAATGCGATTACATCACTATGGGAGAGTTAAGAGAAAGCTAAGTCTAGTGTGTCTTAGAAGAGATACCAAATGGTCAGCTATCTCAGGAGGTTCTCCAGTTAGGAAGACATCATACATTGGAACGTTTGCTAATTTCTAGGTAACTTGCAGCAGGATAGAAACGGTCTCTATTAGCATCCATATGTTTTTTTGAGGGGAAATTCATATAAGATAAAATTAATCATTTTAAAGCATGCAATTCAGGTGTATTTTATACATCCACAGTGTATATACTGTTTTTTACTATGTGATAAATACTATTAATATCTGTGGCATTTTTAGAATTTACTTTTACGCAATTGAAGACCTTTTAAAAACATCTCAAATTTCTCTTTTTGCAGGTTATAACTAATTAATTTTCAACTAACCAAAATAAAAGTCCAGTAAACAGAAATGTAAACAGACACAGTAATAATTATTTACACCTGCATTTGCAGACCTTAACAAGTTTGGAAATACTAAGTTAAAAAGTGAATTGAGAACATAATCTATTTTTTAAAAGTTTAAATGAAGGAATGTAATTCAAGAGTAAACAGATTCTTTAAAATGAAATTCAATGATAATTTGGTGTACACATCGTCTTGACATCTAAAATTATTGTCCTGATGGCAAAATTGTAAAAAATATAAGTGTGTATATAATATTTTCCAGCACTGAAATTTGTCATTAGACATAAACATCCTAATGTCAAGTTTAATTCTCACAGAAAAAGTTGTTTTTCCCACTTTAATTCTACATACAGTTTTCCTATCTTATATTCTGCTGATTATATTAATGATAATTATTTTTGAAACACACTGTTAAAATAAATTAGATAGCTGCAAGAAACTTTTCGCCACATCTTGATATTTTGCCTTTTTACCTCCAGACTGAAATAAAAGTTCTTGCTACGGAACATCCCTGGGGTTTATCCAATGTATAAATTCCCATTTTCTTGACAGTCTAGAAATTATGACCCCAGTTTTCACTCATCTCAGAAGTACCCTTAGGAGGCATTACCTGATTAACTAGACAGGAGAGAACTGCCAACAACCTTAGAAGCTTAAGAAACCTAATAGATTCTCCTTTTAAAAATCACAGTGGGGCTCGACAGCTTTTAGAGAAATCATAGAAAAAGAGATCAGAATGTGATCACTCATAGTATTTGATGGCCTATTTGATTTGTTTTCTGTGTCTCAAACTAATAGCAACCAGTCTGTTCACAGTAGCTTAGATAAGTTAGAGACAATACAGTCTATCACATGTTCACATACACACACATACTGACATACAAACACACACATACACACACACAACTACACATACATACTAACACATACACGTACACACATACCTACACACGCACATACATACACATACACATACACACACATACACACACCCACACATACACACATATACATACACACATGCACACACATATACATACACACAGGTACACACACATACACATACACACACATACATACACACACGCATGCACACAAAATTATTTCCAAAAAACTACCAATCCAGAAAATTTAATTAGGTGTGAACCTAGAAATGGCCTCTGGATCATTTATATATGTCTACATTATCATTCATCTAATCCTGTAGAACTAGCTATTTATGCTTCACATCATTTTTCACATATATATATATATATGCATATTTTTAAACACCAATTTAAAACATTCCAATTGTTTAAGAAAGAAGCTGCAAATAAAATACAAGTAGCACTGTGCCAGATATTTCACTATAATCACAACTCAGCATCCATAGAGATGTCTGATTTGTTGTGTTTTGTAGACTCTTACATGTCGCAACCTCTCACCTCAGTGACATAACATATATTATCCTTATGGCTATAGCCAATGCCATAAATTTTTAGATTGTAAATTCTCATGGGCAGAGGTTATATTTTATTAATATTGTTTAAAATCACCTCAGTACACAGCACTGTTATGCATTTGAGTAGGCTCAATCAATATTCGCTGATGCCAACCAGCGTGGGCAGCACAGTGAGACCCCCATCTTAAAAGAAAATTCATTGGTGAACATTGATGAATAGTGTAGTTTTTATATATTTCAATATTTAATTGCTGAAGTTGAATGTTATTAAATGATTTAATATTTTTCAACTTTTCTTTAATCATGACAAATGATCCAATAGGAAACCGTTTCTGAAATGGCTCATGATCATTGTCCATTGGCAATCGTAAATTCATTGCCAAAGTGATTTGACTCCACAAATGTTTATAGAGTACTTACTTGTAATACAAATGCTTTGTTGGAAAGTAAGGCTACAGAAATCAGCATACAGCTCATAATTTACCGGTGTATGCAAAAGTTGAGATTAGGGATATCTGGAAGAGAAGTGTATGATAATGCAATTGAAGGATGTTGTGATAATAAGCTTGTGGAAGAGCAATTGACTTGTGTGTTTTTGAAGAAAGACTTCAAAGGGAAGGAGAAGTGAAGATGTGTGAAAATATGCAAAATAGAGAGAGGAGGAAGACAAGAAGGGAAGTGGGTGGGAAGAAGATTCCAAAAACAGTGAGAAGCATTAGCCAAGCCAAGGAGAAGGAACATTTGGGGAAAGGTGAGAAGGCTGGGCAGCTACACTGTAAGATCTGGATGGAGGAGGGGCAGCAGGGGAAACTGGCCAGAGGTTAAAGTCAGAGTGGGAAAGGCCATGGAAACACGCTGAAGGGTGGCGATAAGGAGCCACCAGAGCATGAAAAGCAAGAGAGTGACAGGGTCAAAATTGTAAATGAGAAATAGAATTATTGCAACAGTATGGAGGATGGATTGGAATCGAGCAAGACTAGTGGCAGTGAGATAGGTGATCAGTTCCTGGAATAGAGCAGGGCAGTGTGAAGGGAGACCAGGAAACAGACTCTGGAGACTAAACGTGGTGACAGATGAGCAGGCAGCCACGGAAGTGTTTCCAGTTTCTAATTTGGGTACCTGGTGGGATGGTAGAATGAATATTTGTTTTTGATAAATTGACGTGAGGTTCCTTTGTAAAGGTAAGAACAGGCAATATATTCTTTTTGCGTGTTAGGTAACCCTTGGAATTCATTGCAAACTATGTATAAGTAAAATTGACATCTGTTCCTATTTTTAAAATATATCATTTTTAATCGATTTTTTATATCTGAAAAGTTGTGTGGCAAGTGTTTAAGAATTAAATAGTCACTAAGATTTGCTCAAGTTCTAGATGCTATGACTATAAATTTCTGTTGATCTAATTATTTGAACTGAAACATTCCCGTAGAACAAAAAGAGACAATAGTAATGAAATTCTAGTCCTTTATACTTATTGATACGCTCTCTCTATAGTATTTATTTTCACTTTAATTTGCACTCCCTGGGCCTTTTTAAAACTGTGTAGAAAGTGAGGGAACCCTGCCCTAATAACCCGTCTAAAAGGGACTATTCTCTCCTGGACTCTTAGCTTAGCGATCCTGACCTTCTGCTATCTCCTATGGTAAAAGCAATATCTTCTCTCAACTGGCTGACCTTACAAACACTCCATTCATACAGGCAATACATTCTCATTTAAAAATATTTAAATAGAAATACTCTAATACTTTTTTTTGTTTGAGACAGAGTCTGTCTGTGTCACCCAGGCTGGAGTGCAGTGGCACAATCTCAGCTCACTGCAAACTCCATCTCCTGGGTTCAAGCAATTCTTGTGCCTCAGCCTCCTGAGTAGCCAGGACTACAGGTGTGTGCCACCACATCCAGCTAATTTTTGTATTTTGACTAGAGACAGGGTTTCACCACATTGACCAGGCTGGTCTCGAACTCCTGACCTCAAGCCATCTGCCCTCCTTGGCCTCCCAAAGTGCTGGGATTACAGACGTGAGCCACCACGCCCAGCTCTAATACATTTTCTTTTTGTTATTATTATTATTATTATTATTATTTTTAATTATACCTTAAGTTCTAGGGTACATGTGCGCAACTTGCAAGTTTGTTACATATGTATACATGTGCCATGTTGGTGTGCTGCACCCATTAATTCATCATTTACATTAGGTATATCTCCAAATGCTATCCCTCTCCCCTCCCCCTACCCCACGACAGGCCCTGGTGTGTGATGTTCCCCTTCCTGTGTCCAAGTGTTCTCATTGTTCAATTCCCACCTAAGAGTGAGAACATGCAGTGTTTGGTTTTTTGTCCTTGTGATAGTTTGCTGAGAATGATGGTTTCCAGCTGCATCCATGTCCCTACAAAGGATATGAACTCTTCCTTTTTTTATGGCTGCATATTATTCCACGGTGTATATGTGCCACATTTTCTTAATCCAGTCCATTATTGATGGACATTTGGGTTGTTTCCAAGTCTTTGCTGTTGTGAATAGTGCCACAATAAACATATGTGTGCATGTGTCTTTATAGCAGCATGACTTATAATCCTTTGGATATATACCCAGTAATGGGATTGCTGGGTCAAATGGTATTTCTAGTTCTAGATCCTTGAGGAATGGCCACACTGTCTTCCACAATGGTTGAACTAGTTTACAGTCCTACCAACAGTATGAAAGTGTTCCTTTTTCTCCACATCCTTTCCAGCACCTGTTGTTTCCTGACTTTTTAATGATCACCATTCTAACTGGTGTGAGATGGTTTTGAATTGCATTTCTCGGATGGCCAGTGATGATGAACATTTTTTCATGTGTCTGTTGGCTGCATAAATGCCTTCTTTTGAGAAGTGTCTGTTCATATCCTTTGCCCACTTTTTGATGGGGTTTTTTTTTTTTCCTTATAAATTTGTTTGAGTTCTTTGTAGATTCTGGATATTAGCCCTTTGTCAGATGAGTAGATTGCAAAAATTTTCTCCCATTCTGTAGGTTGCCTGTTCACTCTGATGGTAGTTTCTTTTGCTGTGCAGAAGCTCTTCAGTTTAATTAGATCTCATTTGTCCATTTTGGCTTTTGTTGCCATTGCTTTTGGTGCTTTAGACATGAAGTCCTTGCCCATGCCTATGTCCTGAGTGGTATTACCTAGGTTTTCTTCTAGGGTTTTTATGGTTTAGATCTAACATTTAAGTCTTTAATCCATCTTGAATTAATTTTTGTGTAAGGTGTAAGGAAGGGATCCAGTTTCAGCTTTCTCCATATGGCTAGCCAGTTTTCCCAGCACCATTTATTAAATAGGGAATCCTTTCCCCATTGCTTGTTTGTGTCAGGTTTGTCAAAGATCAAATGGTTGTAGATGTGTGGTATTATTTCTGAGGGCTCTGTTCTGTTCCATTGGTCTGTGTCTCTGTTTTGGTACCAGTACCATGCTGTTTTTGTTACTGTAGCCTTGTAGTATAGTTTGAAGTCAGGTAGTGTGATGCCTCCAGCTTTGTTCTTTTGACTTAGGATTGTCCTGGCAACACAGGCTCTTTTTTGGTTCCATATGAACTTTAAAGTTGTCTTTTCCAATTCTGTGAAGAAAGTCATTGGTAGCTTGATGGGGATGGTGTTGAATTGATAAATTACCTTGGGCAGTATGGCCATTTTCACTATATTGAGTCTTCCTATCCATGAGTATGGGATGTTCTTCCATTTTATTTCGTTGTCCTCTTTTATTTCCTTGAGCAGTGGTTTGTCATTCTCCTTGAAAAGGTCCTTCACATCCCTTGTAAGTTCGATTCCTAGGTATTTTATTCTCTTTGAAGCAACTGTGAATGGGAGTTTACTCATGATTTGGCTCTCTGTCTGTTATTGGTGTATAAGAATGCTTGTGATTTTTGCACATTGATTTTGTATCCTGAGGCTTTGCTGACATTGCTTATCAGCTTAAGGAGATTTTGGACTGAGACAGTCGGGTTTTCTAAATATACAATCATGTCATCTGCAAGCAGGGACAATTTGACTGCCTCTTTTCCTAATTGAATACCGTTTATTTCTTTCTCCTGCCCGATTGCCCTGGCCAGAACTTCAAACACTATGTTGAGTAGGAGTGGTCAGAGAGGGCATCCCTGTCTTGTGCCAGTTTTCAAAGAGAATGCTTCCAGTTTTTGCCCATTCAGTATGATATTGGCTGTGGGTTTGTCATAAATAGCTCTTATGATTTTGAGATACGTTCCATCAGTACCTCTAATACATTTTCAATGGATTATCAGTATAGACCCAGAATAAAATGAATTTTTAAAAAACCTGTTTAATAATACTTTTTGAAAGTAAATATTTGACAGGCAGTTCCTTCTTAACTGATTCTCCTGTTCTAGGGTTCAGAAGAGTGAGCGATTCCCTTAGGGTTGTCCACAGGCTCACCGTGAGCAAAGTGAAGCCTCCTTTTTTAGTGCCAGTGGGTGGTTGATGGGGAAGTCCAGAGACTCTTTCTTGTTTCCTTGGGTTAGAAGGGAGGAACTGATTTCACTGATTTTGTGTTAATCTGTAAATGTGTTTGCAATTTAGAAGCATACATTTAAATTGTGTTAATCATTGGGAATTTTAAATTGAATAACAAGCTGAGAAGCAAACTCAGGTTACAATTAGGGAAATACAGGTGAGAAATGCAAATTTGCCAATGGTCTTTAACTGCTGGCGATTTTACCCTTTCTCTTGCCACAGCCTGCTCTCATGGAGAATACTTTGATCCTCTCTAGGTCCACGCAGTTTTGTGTTTTTTGAGTTTTACACAGTTTTGGTGGTCCTTGTTCCACTTTCTGTCGGGTAGCTATTAAATGTTTTTTTCCAGTGTGTGTACACACACACATATACAGATTTGGTCCGAAGATGTTTGCAGAATCCAAGAACACACTGATGCAACATTCTTAAGCCCAGTAGTTATCCAAGTGTAAAATTTGGAGGTCATTAATTGAAATAAATAATGGGAAATGAGGAAAGGAAACTTCATATTCTGCAAGAGTGTAAACCTCCTTCTCTGTCTTTAAGGGAAATTGCTGCTGGGGGACATGGAATGCATCACGGCTGCCTCTTGACAGGTTCACCTTAGAGAGACACAAATTAAATCCTTTCAGTTGCTGTTTTGAAGCTAAAAGTGTTTGACCATTTCAGCCCCTGAATGGTGTTTAAAGAATAAAGAGAAAAGAGCAGGAAGTTCTAATTGGCAAATTACTCCTTGTTATTTAGTTTGGCTTCCAAGTTGGAAATTCCAATAATGAAGAGCTTTGTGGGACTTGCCCTAAAGCAGAACCAGGGGGCTTTTTGTTCAATTACTGTTTAATGTGAAGATATTCAAGAAACATATTGTAACATTTAAGCCATCACTTTCTATTAAACATTGTCATATAATGATTTTTAAATCTTTCTTCATGGATGCTTTTATGATTCTGAACCATCTAAGTGAAGTGTAAATTGCAAATAAGATGTAAATAGACTTTTCTTATTACACAGTAATTATGAGGGGTGTTAGTACTTAATGAGAGCTTCTCAAAATGTTAGAAAATACATTTTTACTTAACAGTTACTTCTTAATCATAGTTATTCTAATTCTGATTTAAAAAAAAACCTCAAAAGCTTTTAAAAAGTCATTCCAAACTGAATTTACAGCAAGATGAATATTTCTTTTGATACTAGTATTTGAAAATGTTAATGAAGAATTTATTTGATTGTTTATATTGTTACAGAAGAGCTTTTTCACATTAAGTTTGATTTACACATTTAAATTAGAAAGAAATAGGCTTCAATTTGCACAATTACCGTACACATTAATTAATATTACTGTAGCATGTAGATAATATAAAATATTTGAATATTTGGAGATATATCCAAGTAGTAAAGAAGAGTATTTTATACTTTCACTCTTTTTTAAAAAATTTTTATTTTATTTTATTTTTTGAGACAGACTTTAGCTCTTGTTGCCCAGGCTGGAGTACGATGGCGTGATCTTGGCTCACTGCAACCTCTGCCTCCCAGGTTCAAGTCATTCTCCTGCCTCAGCCTCCTGAGTAGCTGGGATTAGAGGCACCTACCACCACGCCTGGTTAAATTTTTGTATTTTTAGTAGAGACAGAGTTTCACCATGTTGTCCAGGCTGGTTTCAAACTCCTGACCTCAGGTGATTCACCCACTTCGGCCTCCCAAAGTGTTGGGATTACAGGCGTGAGCTGTCGCGCCCCGCTTGTACTTTCTCTCTTAATGGTAACACTGAACTTTAGTATTTGACCTTGTCAAAAATTATAAAAGGAATGAAATAAAGAATTACAGTTTTGCTCAATGAAAGGCAATTTTAAGGATGAATGATTACAGTATGTGTAAGTTTTCATTGAACTTCTCAGAATGTAGCTATGTCATTTAGATAAAAGCTGAGGTTTCAGTTGAAAAATTCTGCTTACTTTCATTTCATGGAGTCATTGGATTTTATAGGAGTTAAAGATCTTTCCTGTCTTGATTATTAGAACTTTCCATAGTCACTTAACAGTTTGTTTCTTGGCTAAAGGATTTTATGACATCAATATTACTTGAAACAATTGTGCAGTTGAAATGACTGTGAATTAATTACTAGTTTCCTTTTTACAAATAAATGTCTCACATAGGAACAATTTGTATAATGCTTTTGGAAATGCTAACGGCTCCTAAGGTCCTAATCTTACCTTGTTTCTGAGTAGTTACACAATTGTGTCTCCCTGAGTGGGCCATGGACTTAGACATTACTGTGAAGTGCTACACAGAGGTGTTAAGTTGGTAAATGGAATAGTTTTCTGATGAGATGTGAGTCTGAAGTTTTTCCCCAAATATGTTTGGCTTCACTGAACAAAAAGAATGAAATTTCTTGGGCAGGGCATCTCTGAAAGAAAGGCAGTAGCCCCAGTCAGGGGCTTATAGATAAGACTCCCATCTCCCTTGGACAGAACACCTGGGGGAAGGAGCGGCTGTGGGCGCAGCTTCAGCAGACTTAGAGGTTCCTCCCTGCTGACTCTAAAGAGAACAGCAGATCTCCCGGCACAGCGCTGAAGCTCTGCTAAGGGACAGACTGCCTCCTCAAGTAGGTCCCTGACACCCATGCCTCCTGACTGGGAGACATCTCCTAGCAGGGGTCAACAGACAAATCATACAGGAGAGCTCCAACTGGCATCTGGCAGATGCCCTCTGGGACGAGGCTTCCAGAGGAAGGAACAGGCAGCAATGTTTGCTGTTCTGCAGCCTCCGCTGGTGATACCAGGGCAAACAGGGTCTAGAGTGGACCTCCAGCAAACTCCAGCAGACCTGCAGCAGAGGGGCCTGACTGTTAGAAGGAAAACTAAGGAACAGAAAAAAAACCATCAACATCAACAAACAGGACATCCCCTCAAAAACCCCATCCAAAGGTCACCCACATGAAAGACCAAAGGTAGATAAATCCACAAAGATGTGGAAAAACCAGCTCAAAAAGGCTGAAAATTCCAAAAACCAGAACACCTCTTCTCCTTCAAAGGATCACAACTCCTGCCAGCAAGGGAACAAAACTGGACAGAGAATCAGTTTGATGAATTGACAGAAGTAGGCTTCAGAAGGTGGGTAATAGTAAACTCCTCTGAGCTAAAGGAGCATGCTGTAACCCAATGCAAGGAAGCTAAGAACCTTGAAGAAAGGTTAGAGGAATTGCTAACTGGAATAACCAGTTTAGAGAAGAACATAAATGACCTGATGGAGCTGAAAAACACAGCACAAGAACTTTGTGAAGCATACACAAGTATCAATAGCTGAATCAATCAAGTGAAAGAAAGTATATCAGAGATTGAAGATCAACTTAATGAAATAAAGCATGAAGACAAGATTAGAGAAAAAAGAATGAAAAGGAGTGAACAAAGCCTCCAAAAATATGGGACTATGTGAAAAGACCAAACCTATGTTTGATTGGTGTACCTGAAAGTGATGGGGAGAATGGAATCAAGTTGGAAAACACTCTTCAGGATATTATCCAGGAGAACTTCCCCAACCTAGCAAGACAGGCCAACATTCAAATTCAGGAAATACAGAGAACACCACAAAGACACTCCTTGAGAAGAGCAACTCCAAGACACATAATCATCAGATTCACCAAGGTTAAAATGAAGGAAAAAATGTTAAGGGCAGCCAGAAAGAAAGGTCAGGTTACCCACAAAGGGAAGCCCATCAGACTAACAGCAGATCTCTCTGCAGAAACCCTACAAGCCAGAAGAGAGTGGAGGCCAATATTCAACATTCTTAAAGAAAAGAATTTTCAACCCAGAATTTCATATCCAGCTAAACTAAGTTTCATAAGCAAAGGAGAGATAAATTCCTTGACAGACAAGCAAATGCTGAGAGATTCTGACACCACCAGGCTTGCCTTACAAGAGCTCCTGAAGGAAGCACTAAATGTGGAAAGGAAAAACCAGTACCAGCCACTGCAAAAACATGCCAAATTGTAAAGACCATCGACACTATGAAGAAACTGCATCAACTAATGGGCAAAATAACCAGCTAGCATCATAATGACAGGATCAGATTCACACGTAACAATATTAACCTTAAATGTAAATGGGCTATATGCCCCAGTTAAAAGACACAGACTGGCAAATTGGATAAAGAGTCAAGACCCATTGGTGTGCTGTTTTCAGGAGACCCATGTCACATGCAAAGACACACATAGGCTCAAAATAAAGGGATGGATGAAGATTTACCAAGAAAATGGAAAGCAAAAAAAGCAGGGGTTGCAATCCTAGTCTCTGATAAAACAGACTTTAAGCCAACAAAGATCAAAAAAAGACAAAGAAGGCCATTACATAATGGTAAAGGCATCAATGCAACATGAAGAGCTAACCTAAATATATATGCAACCAATACAGGAGCACCCAGAGCCATAAAGCAAGTTCTTAGAGACCTACAAAGAGACTTAGACTCCCACACAATGATAGTGGGAGACTTTAACACTCCACTGTCAATATTAGATCAATGAGACAGAAAATTAACAAGGATATTCAGGACTTGAACACAGCTCTGGACCAAGCAGATCTAATAGATATCTACAGAACTCTCCACCCCAAATCAACAGAATATACATTTTTCTCAGTACCACATCACACTTATTCTAAAATTGACCACGTAATTGGAAGTAAAACACTCCTCAGCAAATGCAAAAGAATGGATATCATAACAGTGTCTCAGACTGCAATCAAATTAGAACTCAGGATGAAGAAACTCACTCAAAACTGCACAACTACATGGAAACTGAACAACCTGCTCCTGAATGACTACTGGGTAGATAACAAAATTGAGGCAGAAATAAATAAGTTCTTTGAAACCAATGAGAACAAAGACACAATGTACCAGAATCTCTGGGACACAGCGAAAGCAGTGTTTAGAGGGAAACTGATAGCACTAAATGCCCACAGGAGAAAGCGGGAAAGATCTAAAATTGATGCCCTGACATCACAATGAAAAGAACTAGAGAAACAAGAGCAAACAAATTCAAAAGCTAGCAGAAGACAAGAAATTACTAAGATCAGAGCAGAACTGAAGGAGTTAGAGACATGGAAAACTCTTCAAAAAATCAATGAATCCAGGAGCTGGTTTTTTGAAAAGATTAATAGAGACCACTAGCCAGACTAGTAGAGAAGAAAAGCGGAAGAATGAAACAGATACAATAAAAAATGATAAAGGGGATATCATCACAGATCCCACAGAAATGCAAACAACCATCAGAGAATACTATAAACACCTCTATGCAAATAAACTAGAAAATCCAGGAGAAATGGATAAATTCCTGGACATATATACCCTCCCAAGGCTGAACCAGGAAGAAGTCAAATCCCTGAATAGACCAACAACAAGTTCTGAAATTGAAGCAGTAATTAATAGCCTACCAACCAAAAAAAACCCAGGAGCAGATAGATTCATAGCCAAATTCTCCCAGAGATACAAAGAGGAGCTGGTACCATTCCTTCTGAAATTATTCCAAACAACAGAAAAAGAAGGAATCCTCCCTAACTCATTTTATGATGCCAGCATCATCCTGATCCCCAAACCTGGCAGAGACACAACAAAAAAAGAAAATTTCTGGCCAATATCCCTGATGAACGTCAGTGCGAAAATCTTCAATAAAATACTGGCAAACCAAACCCAGCAGCACATCAAAAAGGTTATCCACCACGATCAAGTCGGCTTCATCTCTGGGATGCAAGGCTGGTTCAGCATATGCAAATCAATAAACATAATTCATCACATGAACAGAACCAATGACAAAAACCACATAATTATCTCAGTAGATGTAGAAAAGGCTTTCAATAAAAATCAACACCCCTTCATGCTAAAAACTCTGAATAAACTAGGTATTGATGGAATGTATCTCAAAATAATAAGAACTATTTATGAGAAACCCACAGCCAATATCATACTGAATGGGCAAAAGCTGGAAGCATTCACTTTGAAAACTGGCAGAAGATAAGGATACCCTCTCTCGCCACTCCTATTCAACATAGTATTGGAAGTTCTGGCCAGGGCAATCAGGCAAGAGAAAGAAATAAAGGGTATTCCCATAGGAGGAGAGGAAGTCAAATTGTCTCTGTTTGCAGATGACCTGATTGCATATTTAGAAAACCCCATCATCTCAGCCCTAAATCTCCTTAAGCTGATAAGCAACATCAGCAAAGTCTCAGGATACAAAATCAATGTGCAGAAATCACAAGCATTCCTATACACCAATAATAGACAAACAGAGAGCCAAATCATGGTGAACTCCCATTCACAATTGCTAGAAAGAGAATAAAATATCTAGAAATATAACTTATAAGGGATGTGAAGGACCTCTTCAAGGAGAACTACAAACCACTACTCAAGGGAATAAGAGAGGACACAAACAAATGGAAACATTCCATGCTTATGGATAGGAAGAATCAATATTGTGAAAATGGCCACACTGCCTAAAGTGATTATAGATTCAGTGCCATCCCCATCAAGCTATCATTGACTTTCTTCACATAATTAGAAAAAAAACGACTTTAAGTTTCATATGGAACCAAAAATGAGCCTGTATAGCCAAGACAATCCTAAGCAAAAAGGACAAAGCTGGAGGCATCACGCTACCTGACTTCAAACTATACTGCAAGGCTGCAGTAACCAAAAGAGCATGGTACTGGTACCAAAACAGATACATAGACCAATGCAACAGAACAGAGGCCTTAGAAATAATGCCACACATCTACAACCATCTGATCTTTGACAAACCTTACAAAAACAAGTAATGGGGAAAAGATTCCCTATTTAATAAATGGTGTTGGGAAAACTGGCTAGCCATATGCAGAAAACTGAAGCTGGACTTATTCCTTACACCTCATACAAAAATTAACTCAAGATGGGTGAAAGACTTAAACGTAAAAACCATAAAAACCCTAGAAGAAAACCTAGGCAATAGCATTCAGGACATAGGCATGGGCAAAGACTGCATGACTAAAACACCAAAAACAATGGCAACAAAAGCCAAAATGTTCAAATGGGATCTAATTAAACTAAAGAGCTTCTGCACAGCAAAAGAAGCTATCATCAGAGTGAACAGACAACGTACAGAATGGAAGAAAATTTTTGCATTCTATCCATCTGACAAAGGGCTAATATCCAGAATCTACAAGGAACTTAAACAAATTTACAAGAAAAAAGCAACCCGATCACAATGTGGGCAAAGGATATGAACAGTCACTTCTCAAAAGAAGACATTTATGCGGCCAACAGACATATGAAAAAAAGTTCATCATCACTTGTCATTAGAGAAATGCAAATGAAAACCACAATGAGATACCATCTCATGCTAGTTAGAAAGGGCTGGGTGCGGTGGCTCACACCTGTAATCCCAGCACTTTGGGAGGCTGAGGTGGGCAGATCATAAGGTCAGGAGATCAAGACCATCCTGGCTAACACAGTGAAACCCTATCTCTACTAAAAATACGAAAAATTAGCCAAGTGTGGTGGTGGGTGCCTGTAGTCCCAGGTACTCAGGAGGCTGAGGCAGGAGAATGGCGTGAATCCAGGATGCGGAGCTTGCGTGAGCTGAGATCGCGCCACTGCACTCCAGCCTGGGCCACAGAGAGAGACTCTGTCTCAAACAAAACAAAACAAAAAACAAAACAAAGCAAAACAAAACGTCAGGAAATGACAGATGCTGGAGAGGATGTGGAGAAATAGGAATGCTTTTATACTGTTGGTGTGAGTGTAAATTAGTTCAACCATTGTGGAAGATAGTGTGGTGATTCCTCAAGCATCTAGAACCAGAAATACCATTTGACTTAGCAATCCCATTACTGGGTATATATCCAAAGGATTATAAATTATTCTGTTATAAAGACACATGCACATGGCTGGGCACGGTGGCTCAAGCCTGTAATCCCAGCACTTTGGGAGGCAGAGACGGGCGGATCACGAGGTCAGGAGATCGAGACCATCCTGGCTAACACGGTGAAACCCCGTCTCTACTAAAAAAAAAAATACAAAAAACTAGCCGGGCGAGGTGGCGGGTGCTTGTAGTCCCAGCTACTCCTGAGGCTGAGGCAGGAGAATGGCGTAAACCCGGGAGGCAGAGCTTGCAGTGAGCTGAGATCCGGCCACTACACTCCAGCCTGGGAGACAGAGGAAGACTCTGTCTCAAAAAAAAAAAAAAAAAAAAAAGACACATGCACACTTATGTTTATTGTGGCACTATTCACAATAGCAAAGACTTGGAACCAACCCAAATGCCCATCAATGATAGACTGGATAAAGAAAATGTGGCACATATTCACCATGGAATAATATGCAGCCATAAAAAAGGATGAGTTCATGTCCTTAGCAGGGGCATGGATGAAGCTGGAAACCATCACTCTCAGCAAACTAACACAGGAACAGAAAACCAAACACCACATGTTGTCATTCATATGTGGGAGTTGAACACAGGGAGGGGAACATCACACACCAGGGCCTGTTGGGGGGAGGGAGGCAAAGGGAGGGATAGCAGTGGGAGAAATACCTAATGTTGATGACGGATTGGTGGGTGCAGCAAACCACCATGGTACGTGTATACCTATGTAGCAAACCTGCACATTTTGCACATGTATCTCAGAACTTAAAGTATATATATATATTAAAAAAAGAATGAAATTTCTGTTTTCTCCCTACTTTCTTAATTTCTCTAAATTAGAGCATGTATTTGAAAGGGGTGATAATAACCAAACATGCTTCAACTTCATGGCTTCTTCTTTGAGATGCATTAGGATACCTTACTCATTGGTTAATAAGTTCAGATTCCTTTAACCTGATGAGGTATTATACCAACCACTCCACAGATGTTTTTTGAGCTCTTACTAAATTTGGGTCCTTGTACTCAGTCAAAATTGTGATTTGGGAGATGATGGAGAATAAATAGGAAGTAAATATATGATTTGTATAGCAGCTTATATTGTTTTCCATAATCTAATGAGATATAGACTTAGCTTTGCTTTTATTAGGATAATCTTAGTACAGTTTGGGGGTAGATGGGAAGGACAGCAGACTCTAGGTGGGGAAATGATTAAGGGGTTGTTGCCAGTGGTCCAGGTTGGAGATGATAGGGGCCTTAATTAAGGCAGTGGTCCAGCGGATCTTAAGTGGAAAGGGGAGCATCTACAATGTTTAAAAAGTTAATTTGATTGTTGACTGATTAATTTGAGGAGTGAGGTACAAGTTTTATACAGGATATTGAACTTTAGAACTAGAATTTTGTAGCAGAAAGTATTGTTTGCTTAAGTTTTTATTTTCATTGATAGTTCCAGATTTTTATTTCAAGCTTACTTTGACAGTTTTACTCAATGTCTAAAATTGCAAATAGGAACATTTCATCTTTATTCCTGCTTAAAACTCTTCAGCAAATTCTCATTCTTTTAGGTTAATGCTCAACCCAATACTTTAACATGGTATATTAGCAATCTATTGCTGTATTAACAGATTACCCCAAAGGTCAGTGACTGGAAACAACTCACATTTGTTACCTTACAGTTTCTGTGGGTCAGGTATCTAGGAATGGGTGTTCTGACTCCGGGTCTCTCACAAAGCTTCTATCAAGGTGTCAGCCAGTGCTGCAGTCATCTCAAGGGAAAATCTGCTTCGAAGCTTACTCACGTCGGCTCAAAGAACATGTGGGCCTCTTCAAAGGAAGATGTGGCAGTTGGCTTCCCCTAGAGTGAGAGATCCATGGAAGAGTGAGGGCACCTGAGACAGAAGCCCTATATCTTGGAAGTGACATCCTAACAATTTTGCTATATACTGTGTGTTAGAGGTGGGGCTGTGATCCACATGCGAGGGCTGATGACTGCACCAGCTGGGGGTCACTGAGGCCTTCTCAGGGGCTGCCCGCCACACATGGCTTACATCATCTACACCCTAACTACCCATCTCTCCAGTTGGTGCCTTGCCAGTTTTCCATTCACACCAGACTCCAGACAAACAAACCTTTTCAGTTCCTCAAATGCTTCATGCAATGGGACATTCTTCCTTCTCCTCTTCATTTGACTGACTCACATGTGTACTAAAGACTTCAGTTTGAGTATTACTTCCTCAGGATGCATTTCCTGACTAATCTCTCCCAATTTTCCACATTTGAGTAGGAGCTCTTGCTCTTTCTTCAATTATAGCATGTATTGGACTTTAAGATGATGATGATGATGATTATTATTATTATTTTGAGACAGAGTTTTGCTCTTTTTACCCAGGCTGGAGTGCGATGTCGCAATCTTGGCTCACTGCAACCTCTGCCTCCTGGGCTTAAGCGATTCTCGTGCCTTAGCCTCCTGAGTAGCTGGGACTACAGGCGCATGCCACCACACCTGGCTAATTTTTTTGTATTTTTAGTAGAGACGAGGTTTCACCATGTTGGCCAGGCTGGTCTCGAACTCCTGACCTCAGGTGATCCACCCGCCTTGGCTTCCCAAAGTGTTGGGATTACAGGCATGAGCCACCACACCTGTCCTATTATTATTTTTAATTGTGTGCCCTTTATGCTAACTGTAAGCTGTATCCCTGCCACCGGGGCTTTCTGCCTGGTACGATACTAAGCACATAGTAATATTTGTTGAATGAATGGATAAATGAATACCAAGATGCTTATGCCATATATGTGAGACCATGTGCTTGTTGATTACATTAACTGTGTCTCACACTCTAAGCTGTGTACAGTCTGTACAGTGAATGTGACCAACAAGCTTATGCTCTCTATATATGGGTCTATCAGAGAGCTACCACATATGAGTTCCACTCAATACATTTTATTGAGTCAGGTCTGAAGTCTGTGGCTTTGGGAAAAAAACAAACCCAGATTTCTGTTTTATATAACTTCATTCTATTTTTTATTCTCATGTTTTATGACTTTTTGACTTAATAAGTATATGTGTGTTGCAGATTGAATTTGGAGTTTAGAGAATAAGATTAAGAAAAAAAGAAAGAGCTCCGTTTAAGTGAAGCTTCAATTGTTTGGGAGGAACCAGTCCCCGTTTTGACTTAAGCTGTCCTCACTTGTGTTGAAAGTTGATAGCACATTCAGAAGGATCAAGGGAATTTGGTTTGAGTATAGTATATGTGCTTCTAATCTAGGTGGAGTTTAGTTTCCTACTCACTCTTCAGTTTGATCTAACCTGTCTTCTGCCTCCCTATTTTCATGGAACATCTGGCAAAGCTCAGTAAGACCAGCTTACTACCAAAAGCAAGAGGGCCCAAGTCCTGATCTTATTGGACTTTTCTACCCCAGTTCACTCTTGATCACCACCTTTTTTCCAAAACTCTCTCTACTTGGGTGTTTCTGGATGGCATTCTCTTTGTTGTTGTTGTTGTTGTTGTTCTTTTTTTTTTTTTTTGGACAGAAAAGTTTACTTTTTGGGAATTTCTTCTCTGTTATCTTCTTGAGTTCCTCTTTGCCCACTCCCTCAGGAGAACTCTCCAGGTTCTGTTTTGACCCTCTGTTTCTTCTTGATCTATAAGCAATTTCCTTACTTGCATTTTATCCATCATCTATATTCTGATGACTTCAAATCTCTAGCTCAGAATTTTTCTCCAAGTCTGACTTGTATTTCTAATTCCTGTTGACCTTTCCACGTAGTTGTTTGCAGGCATCTCAGACTTCAAACTTGCTCCTTCTCTGCGCCTTCCTCCCAATCTCGGTTCATGGCTTCACCATCCATCTAGTTCATACAATAATCGTGGATTCCTGTTTCCCCATCGCTCACTTCTTTATGTGATTATCTAATAACCAAGTCCGGGTGATTTTCTTCTTAGTTTTTTCTTCCCCAAACACCTGAGGGCTATGCCATGCTTATAGGTATCATAAAGGGTTACAATGTTGGTGTCTCTCATTGGAAATGGGGAATGCGCTTCTTTGCCAAAATCTTCAGAGGGAGTGGAGGGGCCCTGGGTAGATTGAAACAGGGTCCCACATGGTACTAATAGACTCCAGAGATTGAGAATTGCCATCCTAAGTATTGTGTAAATCAGATGCTCCTTTCCTTGCAGGTGCTACTGTATTAGTTCAAGCCCTTATCAATTCTGTCCTTGACTCCTAGAACACCATTCCACCTTCTGTCTAATCTGTCTTCTACATTGTTGCCAGAGCAATTATCTAATGTAAAAACCTATCATCTCCTACTTACGACTCTTAAAGACTCCTCATTACCTGTAAAAAAAAAAAAAAAAAAAGCAAAAACCAACTGCTACAATCTGGCCCCTGTCTTCCTTTCTAACTCTGCCTTTCATTTAATCTATAGCCATGTGGAATTGTCATTTTTGAAGACACCCTTTTTTTCTCATCTTCATGCTTCCCTCTGTCTGAGGTGTTTTCTTTGATTCTTATCTGGCTGTTTTTCATCATTTAATACTAATTTCTTTCAAGAAACATTTCCTGACTGCCATCCCTCTCCCTGTAGTTCTTCTAGGATGTGTTCAATGTGTTTACATAGAATTTTGTGAAAATCTCAATCAGTATACTTGACATATTTCAGTTTTATTATTTATTCTTTTCTATCTCTCCTAATAGACTGAGAGTTTTTTGAGGTTATGGATCATATTTTATTCATCTTTATTTCCAATATTTAATAGAGTGTTTCTATATGTTCATAAATGTCAGAGAAAAAGGTGAATTAATAGACTTAAGCAGTTATCCATTCCTTTACTTTGAAAATATTTGTTGAGTGCCTACTTTGTGCCAGTCACCATTCTGCACACAGAGTGTTGCAGTAATAATTGAAGGCCATACATTTCTGCTGCTATATATCTTACATTCTACTGCTAATACATATTAACATAATAACTGTTGATATATACAAGAATATTTTCATACGGCAAGGAGACTTTCCTAACAAACATTGAGCAAATTTGGCCCTTTCTTGGTGAACAACTAAATCTCTGCTTGTTGTTTTCTTAATTTGTACTGTGGATTTTTTTTTTCCTTCAATGTCTTCATAGGCAGGTACTTATTAGGTAGAGTTTTGGGGAAAATAACCCAATAATGACCCTATAGGTCATAATGGTAAATATTAGACAATGCCAGATAATAATAAAAAATAATATTACAATAAGATCTAGTGTTTTCATAAAATGTTACTTCTATGACTTGGGTCATAGCAGTAAACCAAATGTATTCTTTCTTCAATACTTAACACAAACTAAAATTGTGCAAATAAACGCTAGTGGAAGCAGAAATTTAAACTCTCCTGTCAATTTGACTTTAATCATCCTCATAAGTGTGGCCTATTTTAGTCTCCACAGTCTAGAGCGATTTTACTGATTAATGTATGTATATGTATATATGTCTATTCTGTGGAAAGATGGATTTAATAAATTATTAATTGCTTTGTTAAGCCAAGGAATTTTCATCTGTTATCTCACCTCAAAAGTTCACAATTCTTTTATTCTTAAACAACTTTGCAAGAGAGAGAGACAACTTAGAGACTTTCCTTCAAGGGCTTATTAAACTTGGCCAAATCTATATAATCTATAACTTCTTAGTTTACTATGACAGTCCAGCAGGAATGAAAATATGGTATGGCTGCCACATGATTGCCAAAAAGATAACATTTAACATCTGTCGAGGGAATAGGACAAATTTTACAAATCAAAGACTAGCCTGGCCCAGGATTCAGTTTTATCACACCATATAGTCATCACTTAATTCATATTTTGCCTATGTTATTCATAAATTGTCCACTCTAAACATTTTTGTGGTATCTCTTTATTTTTATTACTTTTGAAGAAAATTATATTACTTTATAATATAATTAGATTTGAGCACAATGATTGGGATTCAAGTGAAAAACTACAGAAAAATTATAGAAATTATTTGACAAAGGGCCGGGAGTGGTGGCTCATGCCTGTAATCCCAGTACTTTGGGAGGCTTAGGTGGGCGGATCACTGAGGTCACGAGTTCGAGACCAGCCTGACCAACATTGAGAAACCTCTTCTCTACTGAAAATACAAAATTAGCCGGGCATGGTGGTGCAGGCCTGTAATCCCAGCTACTTGGGAGGCTGAGGCAGGAGAATTGCTTGAACCTGGGAGGTGGAGGTTGCAGTGAGCTGAGATCATGCCATTGCACTCCAGCCTGGGCAACAAGAGTGAAACTCCGTCTCAAAAAAAGAAAAGAAAAAAAAAAATTAATTGACAAAGTAAGGTCAACTAAGTAAAAGCATGAATTATTTCACTGATTCTCAAGCCTGGTTGTACATCAGAATCACCTGTAGAGCTTTCATAAAATGCACATATCCAGGCTCTCCTTAGACATGTTGAATCAGCCTTTCCAGCCTGGGAATCTGTGTTTTAAAATCTCCTTGGTTTAGAAATTCCTGACTTTTTCTGTTCCCAGTTTCACGTATTATTATAACACAACATACTTCATACCATAGCTTGAGTTCTACAAGTAAGACTGGTCAGTGGTCAGACAAGCCAGAAGGAACCTTAGATAACCAGCTTCTCTGATTTGCTTATCTAATGCTCTCTTATCCAAAGGAGACTTTGGTGGTTAGATAGCAGAAAATTCCCTGAATTCACCATTGCAAGGTTTCTTCCAGTATACCATGGGCCCCTATTTTAGTCTTACATTAGTGTCAAGTCACTGTCCTACTCTGGGATACACAGAAAAGGAAGGTGTTTATTTGCAGGGCACCAAACAAGGACAATCTGGACAGCTCATGCTTAAGACCTGAGCTCCCTGATGTCTTACAGGTAAGAGTTTTTAAAGGCAGGGGTAAATTTCAGGAAAGAAGTTACAGAGAAAAGTCATAAATCAATACATGGAGGCTATACATTGGTTTGACCTAAAAAGGAGGAAGAGCTCGAAGCAGGGACCCACAGGTCATGGGTGGATTGTAAGATTTTCTGATTTGTGATAGGTTCAGGAAGCAAAGCTTTGTCTAAAAATTTGAGATCGGCAGAAAAGAATGTTAGCTCTGGCTCATGAGCATCACCTCCTCTAGGCTCCTCTGGAAGAAATTTTGAATAAGGAATGGTGGCCAGAGTTTAGTCCTTAGCTTCCTCTTATCTAAGGTCTATGTGCCAGCAGATCTGTTTGGTGGGGGTTTGGGTTTCCGAAAAACAACTCAGGGACATATACTGTTTTAGTTTCTACAAAGGAACCAAACATCTCCTGACTCTAACTTCCTTGGTTATTGTTTTAGGCTACTATTGTAGCAGGATGAGCCGTGGACAAAACCCCACAGACACAGAGATAGTGAAGGAAGTAGCTTTTAATCAGCTGGAAGCATCGGCAGACTAGCGTCTCAAAATCCGAGCTTGTTGATTGCACAATTTCTGTCCCTTTTGAGGGCTCACAACACTAAAGATTTTACATGACAGGACCGTAATTGATTGAGCAATCTAGGGGATATGTGACAAGGGCTGCATGCACCAGTAATCAGAGTGAGACAGAACAGAACAAGAAGTTTCACAATGTCCTTCCATACAATGTCTGGAATCTATGGATAACATTGGTTGCTAGGTCATGGGTTGAATTTTAACTATCAGGCTAAGATCAGGCAGGCCCAGCCTGGTTTTGGGTCTGGTGCCTGGTGCCAGGCTGCCTACCTTTGGTTTTACTTCCTTTTTTTTTTTTTTTTTTTCCTCAAATCAAGTACTGAGCACAAAACAATATAGAACAATATGGGGGAGTCTCCTCTTTTCTCTCATTTCCCCCCTTTGAGACTCTCACTCATTTTATTGGTAGGAGTTCTTACTTTCATTTTCACTATTTATGTCTTCCTGTGCAACGGATTGATAGTGATTCATGTAATATACTTGTGCTGAAGCATTCTGGTGAACTCAGGTAGTGATGAAGCTTTTTATCATTTGAAGAAGTACAGGTAGCAAATAAAGGAGTAGTAAGCAGGTTCCTATTACTATTACAACTCTTATTATACTGGCTTGGCATTCGCCCTCCTTACGACTTTCTAGGCAGCTTGTTGCATCTCTATTTACAAATACTTGATTAGCTATCTCCAGTAGTTGCGAGATATTCATCACTGCAAAACCGGCCTGTTTTTACAATTTCCTCTGGATATCTTCCATGCTTTGACTAACTAAGGCCACGTTAATCATACGCTGATTTTCGGGACTATCCGGATCAAAAGGAGTGTACATACGATAGGCCTCACTCTTTCACTATTACCTTCTTGCTTATCAAGCTGCTTATTTACTTCTCAAGGCCAGCTAGGTGCTTGGAATTTCCCTTGAAGGAACTCAAGGTTTTCCTTTATTTCCATTCTTGGGAGACTGCAGGGCCTTAAAAAGAGAGTCCCTGCTGTGCCGCAATATCAAAGAATAACTCTGTCATTTCTCATTAGTTTTGACAATTTAGATTCTATTTAAGTTTATTTTATGCAAGATTTAAAAATCACTTAAGCTGAATGATACATAAACTGTGAGCATTGCTGTACCTCCCCTTTTGTCTACTCATGAAGTGGCGTCCTTGTCTGGGGTAAATACCGGAGGTTCGTTGTCTCACACCCAGGAAATCAGGTATGCAGATACACAAGAAGTGGGTTTAGGAGCGGAGATTTAATAAGCAAAAGAAAAGAAAGAGAAAGAAGAATAACACTCTCCTGTGAGAGAGAGGGGCGCCCGAGTGGGACGTCCCCCCGCCGCAGAGTGCACAGGGTTTTATAGATAGGCTTGACTAGGCGGTGTCTGATTTATATATGGTCCAAAGATTAGCTGAACAAGGTGTGACATTTACACAACCTGCAGGGAAACCTGGTACTCCACCCTAATCTTGTTATGCAAATTGAGTCTTTGCCTGGCCTTCCCCTTGTTGTCGGCTCCAGATTGCACATGTAATTGTCAAGGAGAAGGGAAGATGGAGCCGCGGTTTTGAACATGCCTGGTCCCCAGGTAGCTCTTTTCCTATTGGCACAACTGCTGGCATTCGCCCGTGCAAGCTTCTAGCTTGCCTTGCTATGTCTGCACCTTAATTACATAGGCTGCCCTTTGTTAGAAAAGAAAATGATTGGGGGCTGCTTTTCATTGAAAGGAAAACCTTATCAAGGACCTCCTTACCCTCACTATCTGCCTAAATCATTTCTTTTTAACTCCTATATCACTCATATGTCTGGGAATTGTGATTAGGTTTGTAGTATATGCAGGACCGATTTTTTTCCCCCTTAAAAATGGGTATAAATTTAAGGATACAAAAGTGCAGTTTTGTTTCATGGACATATTGCATAATGGTGAAATCTGGGCTTTTAGTATACTCATCACCTGAATAGTGTACATTGCATCCATTACATAATTTCTCATTCCTCAGCCCCTCCCACCCTGCCACCCTTCCGAGGCTCCAGTGAGTATTATTCCACCTTGTGTGTCCATATATACACTTTATTTAGTTCCCACTTATCAGTGAGAGCATGTGGATTTTGACTTTGTGATTCTGAGTTGTTTCACTTAAGATAATGGCTTCCATTTGCAATCATGTTGTTGCAAAAGACATGATTTAATTTTTTTTTTTTTTTTATGGCCAAATAGTATTCTAGTGTGGAGGCTGAATAGTATTCTGTTGTGGATATATATATCGCAATTTCTTTATCCACTCATCCATTGATGGACATTTAGATTGATTCCATGACTTTGCTGTTATGAATAGTGCTGCTGTGAACATTCAAATGCAGGTATTACAGGGCCAGTATTATATATACTGTTCCACATTCAAATGATAATTATGACCATCACATCACCATCACATTCAGTAATATTTCTTTACTAATTAGATACATATTGTACACAGATACAGAATATAAAGACAATATCTCAAATGAAAGAAGCTAATGTTTACTGCCTATTAAGTGCCAACTAATTTTTAGCCCGTTTAGCCCCTCGAGGTTGGTTTTTCTTCTCTTTTTCTCTCTTTTACTAATGCGGAAACTAAAGCTCAGAAAGTAACTTGTTTGGCCAGATGTGGTAGCTCACACTTGTAATCCTAACACTTTGGGAGGCCGAGGTGGGAAGATTGCTTGATCCCAGGAGTTCGAGACCAGCCTGGGCAACATAGACCCTGTATCTATTTAAAAATAAAAATAAAAATAGATTAAATAAATAAATAAATAAAAGAAAGTAACTTGTCTGAGGGCACCCAACTAATAACCACTAGAGCTGTGTTTATGTGCGTCACATGTATGAAACAAAAATCAGTGATTTTTCTACTTTGGCATACTGTTGCATACTGTTGCAACTAGAAGTTGATAATTAATCTCTTCCTTGAGTATTGGAAAGAATAATGGACCAAATTATGACCAAGCAGTGTTGAGGTTCTATTATGCCTTGTAAATGTTTAATTAAAGTAGCACACACTAAGGAATGAAGGTGTGGTCCTCATACTCAAATGTATCATAGCACTTTGGAATATTTTATTGCCAAGAAATAATACACTGTGCCAGTGTAATGTTCTGTCAGATTATGAATAATTCTTTTCTTTAAAGTTTTTAAAACTAACGTCCTTGAGCCATATGATTATGAGTAATTCTTATTCACTGTTCTGAAGCTTTTGTCTCTTTCCCCATTTCTGTTATTGTTCCCATCTGTTATTGTTCTTTCACTGAATGAAAAACCAAAAATTGGGAAAATAAGAATGTAAAAGGGAAGTGAAGAAGTGAAGAGAGAAGTTTCTTGAGAGGTAGCATCTCAAAGCTCTTCAAAATGAAAAGTTATCAGGTTATCTAATATAAGACATAAAGTTGGG
Organism: Papio anubis; assembly: GCF_008728515.1. Taxonomy (NCBI): domain Eukaryota; kingdom Metazoa; phylum Chordata; class Mammalia; order Primates; family Cercopithecidae; genus Papio; species Papio anubis. The sequence goes on from NC_044978.1 coordinate 79,961,093, forward strand.
GAAAACAAAAATTGGGAAAATAAGAATGTAAAAGGGAAGAGAAGTGAAGAGAGAAGTTTCTTAAGAGGTAGTATCTCAAAGCTTTTCAAAATGAAAGTTATCAGGTCATCTAATATTTGGAATAAATACAGTAGACATTGTGTAAGCCTGTAGTATCTGTTATAATCTGACTTCTTTTGTCCTTAAAATAAGAAGAGCTGTTATAACTTTAGAACATTATTTAAATGTGCGATGTTTTGAGTTTATATTATATCGTAATATCATTGTGCTTTGTTTTTACTGTCAGTATATGACGTAGTGATATGGTAATGAAATTTTCCCAAATTCTTGATCTCAAGTCAAAGCAGATCGGGTTTGGAAGCTTTGTTCTACCTTCTTATCTTCAGAGTTGAATTTAGGTTTGATTCACATTATTTGCAAATACATTCTTATTCCTTGAAAGTCTCCATTTAAAATAAGTTATATACAAAATGAAGTAAATTAACCTCTGATGACTCAGTTTGTCTTTTTAGAAACAATGTCAGCATTTACCAAGAAAGTATGTTTTTCATTTGCATGCTTTACTTTTCTTTTTTACCACGAGGATTATTAAAAAACCATTCGGGATTTTAAAAAAACCTCTTTCCATTTCAAGTAGCAAAATAATAAAATTTTCTTACATACATGTTTCCTTCCTATAAAAATTATTACGGCACAGCAAAGCACATAGGAAATAATTACAGAACTTGGTGAACCCATAAAAAGCTTTGTGGCTTAGTAATATGAATTGGAGTTATTATGTGTATCTCTTCCCACCTTTTTGTTTCCTTCAAAAGAGCAACGGTAAACATTAGTAGATAGTATTTTTTAAGGTCCCCAAATATTGCTTATTTAATAATTTTACAAGAAAAATGGCAATGTTTGTGTTTACTTGATGTTGAAATCATGTTACGCATTCTTTCTGCGTTTGTATCTGATCAGCTCCCTGGGGCTTCCACTGTGGGGCAACTGTTAGCTCTTTTCTCAGGAGTTGTGCCAGTATCCAGTTTACTCTTCAGTATCTATAGGCCACTGCTTCCATGTGTTGAAAATTGATCACCATTGCAACAATAATAATGATATTAAAATACCTGTTCTATCAACTGCTAGTTCTTCTCAGCCAATGACCACAGGCACACAAACCTTAGGAATAATTTTATAGAGAAATGAAGCGAAGAAATGTTGACAGTTTGTATTCTAGAAATACTTGGTTTAAGAAGATGTATTAACATTGCCTATTTTAGTCTCACTTTTTGAAGACTCCTTCAGAGCTGCTTCAGCGTGAGCATGAAAATATACCCATTGAAAGAAATCGGGTGTTTGGTACCCTGCCAGTTGTATTTAGCACACGGTTCCTGTAATTTAGAAGTGTTACTTCCTGAGAAGGCTATTTTCCTTGTCACTAGAGATAAATTTACATATTGAAGAAACTACCTAGATTGCAGCAACTGACTTCCAAAAAGTCCTTTTCATCATTTGTGAAGTAATACTGTCAGGATTAGTTCTTTAAGGGATAGCCATCTACTACCTGCCTTCTCTCCACATACACATTGTAGTCATAGATAGAGTTTAACTTTATACGTCCCTTTGATAACTCAGTTTCCTGTCTGTAGACGTAGATTCTATCAGAAATAGAGTCTTTTTAGGTGGAATAAAATCTTAAGACACTTCTGCGTACCTTTGTTGTTGTTATTCTAGGCAAAAAGTTTTGGGGGGTGATGTTGCTTAGTTTTCTGTTTTTAAATTCTATAATATTAAGGCAACTATGACAAATAGATTATTTCAAACTTTCAGGACATTTGGTCAGTATCAAACACAGTTAAATATATTCATTGGCAAATTCCTAGTTTAAGTTAAGGGGGAGATAATATATACACATATTTTTTATATCTTGCTATATATTTTTCTACCCAAAGGAAAAAGGTAAATGTGTGATTTTTTAAAGAATGAATTAGTAGAACTGCATTATTTGGCTATATAATTCTCTGTTTTACTCATCTGATTTTGGGTAGAAATCCTTTCTAGGAATTAGGACAATTTAAGGTGAGAGATGGAGCATTTTGCATTTATTGTTGCACATCTGCTGTAGAGGGTAAACTTAATTATTTAATTAAGTTTAATTAAATACACACATTTATTTTAAAGCCATGATAACCATTCTCTACTAGCAATGAAAGATTAGAAGCTGGAAAAAAACCATTTTAATTCTTCGGTCTTTGTGAGTTGATGTTTTTTATGTGACATTCTTTTGTTTTTAGACTAGAAAAATAAAATTAAAAGTTTGTGTATTAGTAAGGAGAGGTTGTAGCCAGAATGGAAAATTTCACAAAATCATATATTTGAAACTTTTATTTTAGAAAGTGATTATAGCTAATAATGTCTAGCCCTCTCTGAGTAATTCGCCCACATAATTGCATAGGATAACTTAAAATTACATTTTAGGACGTTAATTAAAACCTTGAATTTAAGTCAGAATAAACTGCTGAAAAATACGTGGCAGAGGAAAACTGAATAACCATCTTACTGCATAAAATTAAAGAAGTATAGGGAGCAGGGATTGTCAAAAATACCATTTGCATAAAGTAAAATGCTGATTTTGCAAATTTTAAAGTCAATGTCACTGCCTAAAACAGAATAGTAAAATAATAGAAAGTAGAGTATTTCCTTGTGTATTTCTAATTTTACATTTTGTGAAATTTTTTTGTGTGAATGAAACATACTCTGAACTTTTAATGCAAAGTCATTAGTGAAAAGTTTGGGACTGGGCAAAATAGGTTGAAGTAGCATGTAGATTTTATGTATCTGTTCCTCAACTTGTATAAACTTACCTTGTTTGCTTCCATTTGTGTGTCAGAGGCACACAAATCAGGATCAGGAGATACAGGGGTTTCAAGATGAAGGAGAAATTCTGTAGATGTCTGTTAGGTCCGCTTGTCGCAGAGCTGAGTTCAATTCCTGGATATCCTTGTTAACTTTCTGCCTCGTTGATCTGTCTAATGTTGACAGTGGGGTGTTAAAGTCTCCCACTATTATTGTGTGGGAGTCTAAGTCTCCTTGTATGTCTCTAAGGACTTGCTTTATGAATCTGGGTGCTCCTGTATTGGGTGCATATATATTTAGGATAGTTAGCTCTTCTTGTTGAATTAATCCCTTTACCATTATGTAATGGCCTTCTTTGTCTCTTTTGATCTTTGATAGTTTAAAGTCTGTTTTATCAGAGACTAGAATTGCAACCCCTGCCTTTTTTTTGTTTGTTTGTTTTCCATTTGCTTGGTAGATCTTCTGGGTTGTAGAGTTTCTGCTGAGAGATCAGCTGTTAGTCTGATGGGCTTCCCTTTGTGGGTAACCCAATCTGTCTGTCTGGCTGCTCTTAACGTTTTTTCCTTCATTTCAACCTTGGTGACTCTGACAATTATGTCTTGGAGTTGCTCTTCTCGAGGAGTATCTTTATGGCATTCTCTGTATTTCCTGAATTTGAATGTTGGCCTGCCTTACTAGGTTGTGGAAGTTCTCCTGGATAATATCCTGAATAGTGTTTTCCAACTTGGTTCCATTCTCCCCATCACTTTCAGGTACACCAATCAGACGTAGATTTGTTTTTTTCACATAGTCCTATATTTCTTGGAGGCTTTGTTGATTTCTTTTTATTCTTTTTTCTCTAAACTTCTCTTCTCGCTTCATTTCATTCATTTGATCTTCCATCTCTGATACCCTTTCTTCCAGTTGATCAAAACAGCTAAAGCATGTGCATTCATCACGTAGTCCTCATGCCATGGTTTTCAGCTCCATCAGGTCCTTTAAGGACTTGTCTGCATTGGTTATTCTAGTTAGCCATTCGTCTAATCTTTTCTCAAGCTTTTTAACTTCTTTGCCGTGGGTTCGAACTTCCTCCTTTAGCTTGGAGAAGTTTATCTGAAGCCTTCATCTCTCAACTCGTCAAAGTAATTCTTCATCCAGCTTTGTTCTGTTGCTGGTGAGGAGCTGCATTCCTTTGGAGGGAGAGAGGCGCTCTGATTTTTAGAATTTTCAGCTTTTCTGCTGTTTTTTCCCCATCTTTGTGGTTTTATCTACCTTTGGTCTTTGATTATGATGATGTATAGATGGGGTTTTGGAGTGGATATCCTTTCTGTTTGTTAGTGTTTTCCTTCTAACAGTGAGGACCCTCAGCTGTAGGTCTGTTGGAGTTTGCTGGATGTCCACTCCAGACCCTGTTTGGCTGGGTATCAACAACGGAGGCTGCAGAACAGCGAATATTGCTGAACAGCAAATGTTGCTGCCTGATCATTCCTCTGGAAGTTTTGTCTCAGAGGGGTACCTGGCTGTGTGAAGGGTTAGTTTGCCCGTACTGGGGGGTGCCTCCCAGTTAGGCTACTTGGGGGTCAGCAACCCACTTGAGGAGGCAGTCTGTCCATTCTCAGATGTCAAGCTCCGTGCTGGGAGAACCACTACTCTCTTCAAAGCTGTCAGACAGGGACGTTTCAGTCTGCAGAGGTTTCTGCTGCCTTTTGTTTGGCTATGCCCTGCCCCCAGAGGTGGAGTCTACAGAGGCAGGCAGGCCTCCTTGAACTGCAGTGGGCTCCACCCAGTTCGAGCTTCCTGGATGCTTTGTTTACCTACTCTAGCCTCAGCAATGGCGGGTTCCCCCCAACCCCCAGCCTTGCTGCCGCCTTGCAGCTTGATCTCAGACTGCTGTGCTAGCAATGAGCAAGGCTCTGTGGGCATGGAACCCTCTGAGCCAGGTGTGAGATATAATGTCCTGGTGTGCTGTTTGCTAAGACCATTGGAAAAGCGCAGTATTAGTGTGGGAGTGACCTGATTTTCCAGGTGCCATCTGTCATTGCTTTGCTTGGCTAGGAAAGGGAATTCCGTGACCCCTTGTGCTTCCCGGGTGAGGCAATGCCTCACACTGCTTTGGCTCATGCTTGGTGCGCTGCACCCACTGTCCTTCACCCACTGTCTGACAAGCCCCAGTGAGATGAACCTGGCACCTCAGTTAGAAATGCAGAAATCACCCGTCTTCTGTGTGGCTCACGCTGGGAGCTGTAGACTGGGGCTCTTCCTATTCAGCCATCTTTGAAGGAGAAATTCTAAAGAGGGAGGATTAATTCATGATGGCTGTAGAACTGAGGCCTATGTCCAAGAGCAACATCTGGCCTCATTGAGCACTTTAGAATAATTGCAAATATATCATGATTCTTTATATAAATGTGGAAATAATTTCATTTTTCAATTCCAGTATTATCAATAGAATATTATTTCTTTGTAATTGTGAAATGCCTTACTTCTTAATCTTTGGTTCAAATATAAACATATTACTCCATACATATTTTCTTAGGGAGAAGTTCAGTTTACTTTATGGTTTGTATTTCCATGTAGTTATTAATTTACCTAAACTCTATTTTTGCCAGAACTTAATCATATCAACTTACATTTATTTATCCCTTTAGCTCACATTATTAATATGGGCTAGGCTTAATATACATCAGATTGTGAAATAATTAAAATAAGGTTTCATTTAGAGGGGCATATTTAATAGAATGATATGATTTTTTTCGGTAAGCAAAGGTTTATAGATTATATTTAAAGAAAAAACAACCTGTTTTTTTTTTTTTTAGGCAGTTGCTCTAGTATCACTGGCATTGGATTCTTATTTTTATGGCTGCTGTTCATTTACTGGGGAGGGAAGACATCTTTATTAAAGTTCTTGTTGTCAGAGAAAATTTGATAAACATGTCACAACTCAGCTATTTATATGAATATTCTGCCCTACACTTGAAAGGTATCAAATAGATATCTTTGGGAAGAAATTTCAAATCCCTTAAATAGTGGGATTAATTTGCAGGATATTTGATTCTTCTTGTATAGCTTTTGTGGGTCTCCACATTTTAGCTTCTTTTATTAAATAAGCAAATTGCAGATAACTAGGTATGTCATCTGGCATGATTACTGGTGAACAGCACATTCCTCCACAAGTCTTGGTTGTCTTTACACTTGTCTGCTCTATGGTCATTCCTTGGCATTGGCTTATTTCTGAGGACTGTCAAAGTGTGTGAATAACTTAGTAAGTATATTTCTCTAATTTCGTGGTTCACATATTTTCCTGGAAAGTTATTGCTTAGTAGATTTACTGTCAAATGTACTTTTGGATATATCTAAAAACCATGCTTACGTGTCTCTTTCTGTCCTTGATAACATTCACAGCTCCAAATGTCCTTTCATTAGAATTATGACTTCTTTCCCTTAGAAAGTTCACTGGGAATTCATCACAGTCCCATAATCAAAGTTGCTATAAGGTATAACTTACATGTTACAACATATAAGTAATGTCTTCCTTTCCTAATTCCTATAGCACTTTTTTTTGTGGGCATCTTGGGCATAACTCACATTCTATCTACTTTTGCTGCCAAATTTATGACAGACTTCCCTTCCTCTGCCCTCGATTCCCCTCATTTCCTTCCTTCCTTCTAATAAACTTAAATTTTTAGAGTAGTTTTAGGTTTATAGCAAAACTGAGTGGAAAGCACAGAGAGTTCTCATGTATCTGCCCCCTCTTCACCTTCCTGTGCTATCAACATCCCATGCCATTGTGGTACATTCATTACAATCAATAAGCCTACTCTGACCCATTGTTATCACCCAGGGCCCATAGTTTACATTAGGGTTCCCTCTTGGCACTGGACATTCTGTGGGTTTGAGCAAATGTATAGTGACAGGTAGCCAACATTGCAGTATCATATAGAGCAGTTTCACCATCCTAAAATCCTTTGTGCTCAGACTGTTCATCCCTCCCTCTCCTCTAACCCTTGGCAGCCACTAATCTTTTTGCCATCTCCATAGTTTTGCCTTTTTCGGAATATCATATAGCTGGAATCATATAATATGTAGCCTTTCCAGATTGGTTTCATTCACTTATTAGTATGCATCTGAGTTTCCTCCATGTCTGTTCATGGCTTGATAGCTCATCTCTTTTTAGCACTGAATGATATTCCATTGTCTGGATGTATCACAGTTTATCCATTCACCCATTGAAGGACATCTTTATTATTTACAAGTTTTGGCAATTATGAATAATGCTGTTTTAAACATCTGAGTGAAGATTTTTGTGTGGATATAAGTTTTAGTTCCTCTGGGTAAATATCAAGGAGCACTATTGCTGAATCATGTGGTAAGAGTATGTTTCATTTTGTAAGAAACTGCCAAAATTTCTTCCAAAGTGGCTATATCATTTGGCATTCCCACAGGCAATGAATGAGAGTTCCTTCTGCTCCACATCTTTGCAATTTGTTGTTGTCAGGGTTTTAGATTTTGGTCATTCTAATAGGTGTGTAGTAGTATCTTATTGTGGTTTTAATTTGCAATTCCCTAATGACATATGTCATTGAAATTTTCTTATGTTTACTTGTCGTTTGTATATTTTCTTTGGTGAGCTACCTATTTAGATCTTCGGTCTGCTTTTTAATTAAGTTGTTAGTTTTCTTACAGTTGAGTTTTAGGAGTTCTTTGTATCTTTTAGATAATCACCCTTTATCAGATGCCTCTTGCAAATATTTTCTCCCAGTCTGTCTTTTTCTCTTTACATTGTTTTTCACAGAGTAGATTTTAATTTTAATGAGGTCCAGTTATATTTTTCATGGTTTGTCACTTTGGGGTCTTATCTAAAATGTCATCAAAAAACCCAAGTTTATCTATGATTTATCCTGTATTATCTATCATATAGGAGTTTTATACTTTTGTTAGTCCTTCAGATTTGTTCTTCAGTATTGAGTTAGCTATTCTGGATCTTTTGCCTCTCTATGTAAACTTTAAAATCAGTTTGTTGACATCCACAAAGTAACTCTCTGGGATTTTGATTGGGATTGCATTGAATCTATAGATTAAGATGGGAAAAATTGATGTCTTGACAATATTGAGTATTCCTGTCCGTGAATATGGAATGTCTGTTTATTTAGTTCTTTCTTTGATGTCTTTCATCATAATTTTGTAGTTTTCCTCCTATAGATCTTTCTTAGATTTATACCTAATTATTTTATTGTTTTGAGTGCTAATGTAAATGATAATTGTTTTTGAATTTTTTGTTTTTTTCTTTCGTTGAGATAGAGTCTCACTCTGATGCCCATGCTGGAGTGCACTGGCACAATCACAGCTCACTGCAGCTTCCACCCCCTGGCCCAATTGATCCTTCCACCTCAGCCTCTTAAGTAGCTGAGACAATGGGTGCATGCCATCACACCAAGCTAATTTTTGTATTTTTTGTAAAGATGGAGTTTTTCCATGTTGCCCAGGCTGGTCTCAAACTCCTGGGCTCAAGCAGTCCGCTCGCCTTGGCCTCCCAAAATGCTGGGATTATAGGTGTGAGCAACCACACCTGGCCTGGTAATGTGTTTTCAATTTCAAATTCCTCCTATTTATTGTTGGTATATAAAAAAGCAATTGACTTTGTATATTAACCTTTTATCCTGAAATCTTGTTATAATTGCTTATTAAATTCAAGAGAGTTGTTTTTTGTTTATTTTTTCCAATTTTCTTTTTTTTTTTTTTTTAATTTATTTATTATTATTATACTTTAAGTTGTAGGGTACATGTGCATAACATGCAGGTTTGTTACATATGTATACTTGTGCCATGTTAGTCTGCTGCACCCATCAACTCGTCATTTACATCAGGTATAACTCCCAATGCAATCCCTCCCCCTTCCCCCCTCCCCATGATAGGCCCCGGTGTGTGATGTTCCCCTTCCTGAGTCCAAGTGATCTCGTTGTTCAGTTCCCACCTATGAGTGAGAACATGCGGTGTTTGGTTTTCTGTTCTTGTGATAGTTTGCTAAGAATGATGGTTTCCAGCTGCATCCATGTCCCTACAAAGGACGCAAACTCATCCTTTTTTATGGCTGCATAGTATTCCATGGTGTATATGTGCCACATTTTCTTAATCCAATCTGTCACTGATGGACATTTGGGTTGATTCCAAGTCTTTGCTATTGTGAATAGTGCTGCAATAAACATACGTGTGCATGTGTCTTTATAGCAGCATAATTTATAATCCTTTGGGTATATCCCCAGTAATGGGATGGCTGGGTCATATGGTACATCTAGTTCTAGATCCTTGAGGAATCGCCATACTGTTTTCCATAATGGTTGAACTAGTTTACAATCCCACCAACAGTGTAAAAGTGTTCCTATTTCTCCACATCCTCTCCAGCACCTGTTGTTTCCTGACTTTTTAATGATCGCCATTCTAACTGGTGTGAGATGGTATCTCATTGTGGTTTTGATTTGCATTTCTCTGATGGCCAGTGATGATGAGCATTTTTTCATATGTCTGTTGGCTGTATGAATGTCCTCTTTTGAGAAATGTCTGTTCATATCCTTTGCCCACTTTTTGATGGGGTTGTTTGTTTTTTTCTTGTAAATTTGTTGGAGTTCTTTGTAGGTTCTGGATATTAGCCCTTTGTCAGATGAGTAGATTGCAAAAATTTTCTCCCATTCTGTAGGTTGCCTGTTCACTCTGATGGTAGTTTCTTTTGCTGTGCAGAAGCTCTTTAGTTTAATGAGATCCCATTTGTCAATTTTAGCTTTTGCTGCCGTTGCTTTTGGTGTTTTAGACATGAAGTCTTTGCCCATGCCTATGTCCTGAATGGTACTACCTAGGTTTTCCTCTAGGATTTTTATGGTATTAGGTCTAACATTTAAGTCTCTAATCCATCTTGAATTAATTTTCGTATAAGGAGTAAGGAAAGGATCCAGTTTCAGCTTTCTACTTATGGCTAGCCAATTTTCCCAGCACCATTTATTAAATAGGGAATCCTTTCCCCATTTCTTGTTTTTCTCAGGTTTGTCAAAGATCAGATGGCTGTAGATGTGTGGTATTATTTCTGAGGACTCTGTTCTGTTCCATTGGTCTATATCTCTGTTTTGGTACCAGTACCATGCTGTTTTGGTTACTGTAGCCTTGTAGTATAGTTTGAAGTCAGGTAGCGTGATGCCTCCAGCTTTGTTCTTTTGACTTAGGATTGTCTTGGAGATGCGGGCTCTTTTTTGGTTCCATATGAACTTTAAAGCAGTTTTTTCCAATTCTGTGAAGAAACTCATTGGTAGCTTGATGGGGATGGCATTGAATCTATAAATTACCTTGGGCAGTATGGCCATTTTCACGATATTGATTCTTCCTATCCATGAGCATGGTATGTTCTTCCATTTGTTTGTGTCCTCTTTTATTTCACTGAGCAGTGGTTTGTAGTTCTCCTTGAAGAGGTCCTTTACATCCCTTGTAAGTTGGATTCCTAGGTATTTGATTCTCTTTGAAGCAATTGTGAATGGAAGTTCATTCATGATTTGGCTCTGTGTTTGTCTGTTATTGGTGTATAAGAATGCTTGTGATTTTTGCACATTAATTTTGTATCCTGAGAATTTTAGACCAATATCCCTGATGAACATCGATGCAAAAATCCTCAATAAAATACTGGCAAACCGGATTCAACAACACATCAAAAAGCTTATCCACCATGATCAAGTGGGCTTCATCCCTGGGATGCAAGGCTGGTTCAACATTCGCAAATCAATAAACATAATCCAGCATATAAACAGAACCAAAGACAAGAACCACATGATTATCTCAATAGATGCAGAAAAGGCTTTTGACAAAATTCAACAGCCCTTCATGCTAAAAACGCTCAATCAATTCGGTATTGATGGAACGTACCTCAAAATCATAAGAGCTATTTAGGACAAACCCACAGCCAATATCATACTGAATGGGCAAAAACTGGAAAAATTCCCTTTGAAAACTGGCACAAGACAGGGATGCCCTCTCTCACCACTCCTATTCAACATAGTGTTGGAAGTTCTGGCTAGGGCAATTAGGCAAGAGAAAGAAATCAGGGGTATTCAGTTAGGAAAAGAAGAAGTCAAATTGTCCCTGTTTGCAGATGACATGATTGTATATTTAGAAAACCCCATTGTCTCAGCCCAAAATCTCCTTAAGCTGATAAGCAACTTCAGCAAAGTCTCAGGATATTTTTTCCAATTTTCTACATAGATAATCATATCATCTACAAAAAAAAGAGGCAGTTTTATTTTTTCCTTCCTAATCTGTATACCTTTTAATTTCCTCTTCTTGTCTTATTACATTAGCTAGACTTCCAATACAATGTTGAAAAGCAGTGGTGAGAAGAGACATCTTGCCTTGTTCCTGATCTAAATGGGAAAGCTTTGAGTTTCTCACTCTTAAGTATGATGTTTGCTGTAGGTTTTTGTCAATGTTCTTTATCTGGTAGAGGCTCCTCTCTATTAGTTTGCTGAGAGTTTTTATCATTAATGGGTGTTAGATTTTGTCACATACTTTTTCTGAATCTATAGATGCAGACCATGTGATTTTTTCTTTTTTAGCCTTATGCTGTGATGGATTGCCTTAATGAATTTTTAAATATGGAGCCAGCCTTGCATACTGGAGATAAATTCCACTTGGTTTTGGTGTATCATTATTTTTATACATTGTTGAATTTTATTTGCTAGTATTTTGTTGAAGATTTTTGCATCTGTATTTATGAGAGATATTGATTGATAGGTTTTCTTTTCTTCTAATGTCTTTAACTGGTTTTGGTGTTAGGATAATGCTGGCCCTATAGAATAAGTCAGGAAGTACTTCCTCCATTTCTATCTTCTTGTAGAGCTTTTTAGAGATTTGTTATACTTTCTTTTTTTACATGTTTGGTAGAATTCACTGAATCTATCTTGGTTTGGTGCTGTTTTGGAAGAGTGTTAATTATGAATTCAGTAATAGGCCTACTCAGATCTGTGTAAGTGAGTTTGGGCAGATGGTGTGTTTCAAGGAGTTGGTCTATTCAATCTATGGGCATAGAGCTGTTCATAGAATTCTTTTGTTATCGTTTTAATGTCCATAGGATCTGTAGTGATGTTCCTACTCTCATATCCTTTATTGGTAATTTGTGTGTTCTCTAGAGGTTTATCAATTTTATTGACTTTTTTCCGAAGAACCAGTTTTAAGTTTTGCTGATTTTCTCTATTAATTTCTTATTCCTTTACTTTCTGCTCTAATTTTTATTATTTCTTTTATTCTGCTTATTCTGGATTTAATTTGTTCTTTTTTTAGTTTCCTAATGTGGAAGCTTAGATTACTAATTTTAGATATTTCTTCTTTTCTAATACGTGTATCCAATGCTATAAATTTTCCTGTAAGCACTGCTTTCACTATATCCCACAAATTTTAGTAAGGTCTATTTTTATTTTCATTTAGTTCAAAATATTTTAACAGTTCTCTTGAGATTTCTTTTTTGACCTATGTGTTATTTAGAAGTATATTGTTTAATCTCTAAGTATTTTGGGATGTTTTAGCTATCTTTCTGGTTTTGATTTCTGGTTTCGTTCCTTTGTTATCTGCCAGCAAACATTTTATAGTTTCTATTCTTTTAAGTTTGTTAAGGCATGTTTTAGCCCAAAAATGTGGTGTATCTTGGTGAAAGTTCCATGTGAAATTGAGAAGAATGTGTAGTCTGCTGTTGGTTGATGAAGTAGTCTATATATGTCAGTTATATCCAGTTGATTGATGGTTCTGTTGAGTTCATCGATTTTCTGCATGGTGGATCTGTCCATTTCTGACAGAGTGGTGTAAGTGTCCAACTGTAGTAATGGATTAATCTATTTCTCCTTGCAATTATATCAATTTTTGGCTTTCATAATTTGATGCCCTTTTCTTAGGCATGTACACATTAAGGCTTTTTTGTCTTCTTGAAATGTTAACCCCTTTATTATTATGTAAAACCCTCTTTATTCCTGATAACTTTTCTTTCTCTGAAGGCTGCTTTGTCTGAGATTAATATAGTTACTCCAGCTTTCTTTTGATTAGTGTTCCCATGGTACATCTTTCTCAATAATTTTGTTTTTAATTTATTTACTTACATTTTTAATTGACAAATAATTATTATATGTATTTATGAGGTACAACATGATGTTGTGTTATATGTATATGTCATAGAAAGAGTAAATCAGGCTAATTAACATACCCATCACTTCACTGTGTTATTTTTTGTGTGGTGCGAATGTTTAAAATGCATTATTTTAGCAATTTTGAAATATTCAATACATTATTATTAACCGGGGTCACTATGCAGTGTAATAGATCACTAAAACTCATTCCTCAAGTCTAACTGAAACTTTGTGCCCTTTGATCAACATCTCCCCTTTCTCTATTAATACTTTTAGTCTATATGTCTTTATATTTTAAATGGATTTCTTGGAGACAAAATATATTAATTATTGTTTTTTATTTACTCTGATAATTTCTGTATCTTAATTGCTGTATTTCGACCACTGATGTTTAAAGTGATTATGCCGTATTTGGTACTGTTTTCTGTTTGTTGTCCTTGTTCTTTTGTTCCTATTTTATATTCTGCATTTTTTTCAGCCTTTTTGGTTTTAATTGAGTATTTTATATCATTCCATTTTCCTCCTTTTTTTAGCACATCAGTTATACTTCTTTTTCATTTTTATCTTTTTAAAAACACTGGTTTTAAGTAGTTACTCCAGAGTTTGCAATACACTTTGCAAGTAATCTAAGTCCACTTTGTAAATACACTGTACCACTTCACAGATAGTGCAAATAACTTATAATATCAAAATATTTCTAATATTCCTAATGTCTCTCTTCCATCTCTTGTATCATTGCTGTCATTCCTCTTATGCATAAGTATATATAAGCATATATATAATATACATGAGCACACATAACTGAATACATCGTTGCTATTATTTTGAATAAAGTGGCATTTGTTAGACCAACTAAGAATAAGGGAAATAACAGTTTTCATTTTCCTTTCACTTAGTCATTCTCTGATGCACTTTCATTATGTAGATCTGAGTTTCTAACCTAATAATTTTTCTTCTGTCTGAAGAACTTCTAACATTTCTTGCAAGGTGGTTCAACTGGCAGCGAATTCTCTCAAGTTTTGTTTGAGAAAGTTTTGATTTCTTCTTTATTTATAAAGAATAATTTCACAGAGTTCAGAATTTATTTTGATGGTCCTTTTCCTCTCAACACTTTAAATGTTTCCACTTTCTTCTTGTTTACACGGGTTCTGAGAAGAAATTGGATGTAATTCTTGTTCTATTTAGATTGTTCCTCAATAGGTAAGTTGTTTTTTTCCCCTCTGGTCTCTTTCAAGATTTTTGTTTATAACTGATTTCTGAAGTTTGAATATGATATGTATGCCTAGGCGTAGTTTGGGGGCATTTATCCTGCTTGGTATTCGTGTGTGGTTTGGGATCTGACATTTATTTTGGAAAATTCTCAGTCATCATTGTTACAAATATTACTTCTGTTTTTTTCTTCTCTTTCTTCTCCTTCTGATATTCCTATTACACATGTTACACTTCCTAGTTTTCTCACAGTTCTTAAATATTTTGTTTTTTTCTTTTCTGTTACTTTTCTCTTTAGTTTTCAGTTTTGAAAGTTTCCATTGTCACATTCTCAAGTTCAGAGATTCTTTTCCTTAGCCATGTCCAGTCTACTAATGAGTCCATCAAGGCATTCTTCATTTGTGTTACAGTGTTTTTAATCCCTAGCACTCCTTTTTAAATGCTTTTTTAGAATTTCTGTCTCTTTGCTTACATTAATCATCTCTCCTTGCGTATTATATTATTTTACCATTAAAGCCCTTAGCATATTAATTACAGTTAAAAAAAAAACCCTGGTTTGATAATTCCAACATTCTTACCATATCTGACTCTGGTTCTGATGCTTGTTCAGTCTCGGAAACCATATGTTTTGCTTTTTAGTATGCCTTGTAATCACTTTTGAGAGGCGGGCATGATATACTGGATAAAAGGAACTGTGGTAAAAAGGCCTTTAATAATGTGGTAAGGTGTGGGGAGAGGAGGAGAGCTCTATAGTTCTATGAGTAGGTCTCAGGTTTTGGTAAGCTGTGCCCTTAATCTGTGAACCTCAGCAGTGCTTCTTATTTCCCCTTTCCCTGAAGTAGGATAACATAGTTAGAGGAAGATTTTCCTAATCTTCAGGTAGATTAGGCTCTGATAAAACCACAACAGGCTACGCTCTGTGAAAATAGATTCTCCTGATGGAGGCCTTGTTGACAAGAATAAAATGCTGTTATTTCAAAATGGTTTATTTCCCCTCCTTCACCTGAAAACGCGATGTTCACTGCCTTTTTCTCCAGTATTCACTGTGAGCCCCTGGCAGAGCTCCTAGAGGTAAAACTCACGAAAATGTGGGGGCCCTGTGACTGTGTTCCTCTGGAGTTTTTGATTCTCATTGTTGTCCCTGCTGAATCTCCAGCAGTTCATCAACTACAGTTCGGGTTTTCCTATCCTGGCACTGGTTTCTGCTGAGTTCCAGTAAGTTTTGATTCTCGGTATCTGCCTGTCTGTCTCTCCAATTTTTGGAGCTGTGATCTGTCCTGTTCCCTCACTTCTCTGATAGATTTAAGAAGATCAGCATCTTATCTGTTATGTATGTAACCCAGGGGTCACCTTTAGGATACATGGTAGGTGTAGGGGTTGTTTCATGTGCACTATTGAGATGTCATCTTGGCGGCAGCGTCTCTCCGTCTCGTGCTCCTTTTATATATCTCAGTGCTGCTTGGACTCCTTTTCACATTGATACTTTGGGAACTAGTATTCGTTAACTATTGCTTTCTTGATGCATCTATCTGTACCCAGGCCTCTGGAGAGCGGGGTATTAGAAAAGCTACAGTTCTTTTTTATTGCCTAATATTTTAGTCTTCTCCTGAAGGTACATCCTTAACATCTCCACACAACTTCCTGTGGTTTTAAACATGTTTGCCCAAGGAATGGGGATGATTGGTGGATGTTACAACATAGAAGAAGAAAGATACAAAATTGATGTTGTGACCGTCCCCTTAGTTCAAATGAAAGGAGCTAAAAATATTTAAGCCCTACCCTTTCCATTGTGTAGCTTTGTTCCCTGACTTAACGTCGGCCCTTCAACTTTTGACAGAGCTCTTCAAAAACCTACATTTTGACTCTTTACCTGCTCCCACCAAATTTTACCCTATAGGATTTGGTCTCCCTAGAATTCATCTTCTTTTCAACACAAGAAAGTCTTTGAGGTGCATTAATCCTATAGCAGTTCCCACTGCCTGTAGTGTCACCTAAAATAATATCTGGAAGTAGAGAAGAGAAAAATAAAGGTATTCGTTTTCTTTGTGTTTAGGCAAATCCCCTAAGTATCAGGTGTGGGGTTATTTTTTTTCAGCTGCTCTTTATGTTAATTATAACTACTATTACAAGAATGTTATACCTTATTTTGACTCTTATTTAACATGTGAATTTGATTTGGGGCCAAAAGCATTTTAATGTATTTTGTTTCTGTTTTACAAGTATTTCACTGAATGCCTATGTTCATAAATTTTTAATAACATCCTGCTTCCTACTGTTCTAGCAATTAGTGGTGCAGTCATCTAATTTGACTGTAGTTTGATTTTGCTTGAACAAATACTTTATTGAAGCTGTTCTTTACTATGCTGGTAATTTTCTTGTGCCTTAAATAGATAGCCACTCCTTCTTTTGGAAGACCAAAAGTTGGGTGGTCCTGATTATGTAGTACTACCACAATTTAAGTGTAACAGTAATTTTGGCATCCACATTGCCATTTTTAGTTGCTGCCAGTATTGTACATGCCCTTCATAAGGAAAAGACCCCATTCTCAAGGGTTGGCAACATCTTACTCTGGTACCTGCCAAAAATGAAATTCCTGTATGTCACATTGATTTTCTTGGTAAGTGTGTTGGGTCCTACGCTCCAGCCTTCCTGAAGTATTTATAATCCCCAGGATGCACAGGGCTTTCTTATGTCTTCATGACTTTCACATGCAGCATGCAGCTCCCTGGTCCTACATGGCACATTCCACCTCTCAACTCCATTCTACATCACTTTCTGCACCTGGATGATTCCTGATGTTTCAAAGCTCAGCTCTGATGTCAGATCCTTTGAGAAGGCTCTTTGTGATTCTGTCATCTCCCTCAAGTCTGGATTGAATGTCCACCTACATTCGTACTTACTCATAGTCATCTGTCTTTGCAAGTATACAGTTTTGTAAACCCCTATCCTAAATTGTAATCCTGTTGATCTCAGGAACTATGCCGTTTATGTTGATATTGCCAGCACATAATTAAAGGTTAATTATCATTTAATGAACTGATGGAATATTACTTGTAAATAATTAATTGAGTGTTAATTCTAGATTTTCTGTTGTTCTTGGATGATGTATGCAGAGTTTATCCTTATACAGAACTACTCATAAATCCTATAGGATGGATGTTTCACTTCTTAATATCTTTGTATCTTGTTCTAGAACTATTATCATCGTGGTTGTTTTTATTTTTTGATGATAATGGACATTGGCAATTATTGGTCATCTTATTACATGCAAGGCCTTCAGCTAGGTGCTTAATATATTTTCTCATTTAGTGCTTTTGGTGATTCTTTAAGATTTGTTTCTTTATCTTCATTATATAGTTGAGGAACTGGACACTTGGGGATGCTAAGTTACTTAGTCAATTTCATATCTGCTCAGTGGCAGAGCTAGGATTTGTATTCTAAGTCTATTACTTAGAGCTCATGCTTTTTGTACTACATATGTTGCCTTTCTTCAGCTGCGTATGGAAATGCTTATGAAAATATGTAGTGCTCATGAAGTGCTTATGAAGGGTTACCATAAGGACAGTCTCTTTTATGGAAATAGCATCACTGGAGTGATTCATAGAATGGTTAGTTCAGTCAGCAAGCTTTCTTTATTGCCCAGTTTACCATAAACAGCTATTTAGTTTTAAATATATTTGATGTTAAATGTATCCAGTAACATTTTAACATTAACAACAGAATTAATATTTTCAAAAACTATATTGATATAAAAATAAAGTCTCCTGGATACATAAGAATTACAGCAAATGTAATAATAATATTTAAACTAAAAACAATATTACATTTGAGATCACGCACACACACAAAATCCATATATGTTAAGCCATCAAGACAGAATTTTGTGTTAAAAATTCTCTTGTGTTATTAGAGGATCACTTTGGAATTCCCTAAAAATGTGATATTGCAGTTCTGCACAATGTCCAGGATACAGGGTCTGGTTTGCACATTGGTGACAAATCTCTTCCCAGAGCTGCAAAACAATTTGTTTCTGTCATCAGGGGGTTAAAGAACCAGTTTTCTTCCTGTGCTGTTAAGAGACATTTTTTTCCCAAAGAGATCAGGGAAATACATCAGAAGAAGAGATTATTCACATTTGCCCCAGTGCTACTAAAACAGTTGTTTGTTTTTCCTCTCTCCGGTGTAGGAGCCTTTCCTATTCTCCACTTATCAAAGAAATTGAAGAACTAAACCTATGTACTGCCACCGCTGCTGATTCAGTTCTTTGGTTTTCTGCCCTTATCAATCAGAGTTAAACTTGACTGTGCAGGGGTCTTTAGTTGAAAGCTCAGCTGAATTGGGTGGTCCTTCTGAAAGTCTTTATGGATGTTTGCCAATTTTGTAAAACTACTACAGGGTTCAACAGACTTTTTTGTTCTTGGCAAGGTTTCACCTCTGAGAGATCTGGGGTAAGAACAGAAAGAATGCTGCACAGAGAAATAGAAAAACCTTTGTGGAAATGTGATGAAGTAGTTTATATTATATACTTGTTCACTTTTCTCTGCTCTGTAATTATACGAATTTTTCAGGTTGTCTTAAACATAAAATTTACTTTCTTTGGGACTAGTGTCATTTTTCTTTCTTTTTTGGGGATAAGTTTCCTTAATAAGGAAATATGTGCATATTAGTTTTACTTGAACATTTAATATAAACTGAGGACATATATTGAAAAAATAAAAAATGAAATCTGCTTTTTAATAAATGCCATGGCAGAATAGAAACACTTTTTTTTCTAATATTTTATAAAATCATACATTTTAAAAAGCAAATAAGCATAATTCTTAACCAAAGAGGAATTTGGGGTAAAGAAAATTTTCGTTCCATAATCCACCATATTTATTATGGTCAGACAAGCATTAGCTTGGGAAGAACACATGTGCCTTTATTTACTTTAAGAAAAATAGACTGTGCTCACTGTCTTTCATTCCATCTGCTTCCCAGGAGAAGAAGTAAATCACCTCAGAATGTTGGGTGGTTGAGTGGGGGAGGAATCTTAGGCCCCATTTAAATATCCTGTAGATCTCCTATAACAACAGAGTTTATTAACCATGTTTATTGATAGGAAAATGAAAATATAGCAAAGGAATTTAATTATTACTACTAAATCAATTCAGTCATTCATTTACTGTTTTTTTTTTAAATTCTCTCAGTAAACATTTACTTAATACAAATAAAAACAAGAAGATAAAGCAACCAAGACTAAGAAAAACAGGCAGACAGAAACTAGGAGTAGCTAGGAACAATAACTTAGATTAAACATGAGATTCTTTAAATGTATTGGTACATGAATTTCTTTAGTCTTAAGGGCTTATTCACTGGAGAAAAATACTATTGAACTAGCATTTTATTTCCCTTCAATCGTTATGTATTAAGCATCTACTATATTCCTGACATTGTCTGGTATTGTGGATATACAGTCTTCCTTTAAAGAGCCTATAACCTAATGGGAGAGAAAAGTAAACACATATTAATTACAGGATGAAAGCCACGCAATGGAAATTTATCCAAAGCCTAAAAATTAATGACTCTGAGAAGGGTAGGGGAGGCTTCACAGAGAAGTATACTGTTTGAGCTGAGACTTAAAAGCTGAGATGAATTTTACCAGAAAGTCCAGCCATTATCCACTGTCTGAGGCCAAATCTAGACCAGAAGCACTGGGCTGTGTCCAAGGAATCCTTGAGAGAACTTCCAGAGGAAGGATTCCGAAGGCAAGACAATGAGGGCATATTATTGGTTTATTTGCACTGGGCCAGATAAACAAACAGGTTGTGACCTAAGACATGAGATGATGGGTCGTGAGTGGAAGACTTTGTAAAGCAAATAATCCACCATAGATACAGGACTACATATGAGGGGAAGCCAGGAGGATATATTGGCATTTCCAGTCTAGAGGAGGCTAAGAACAACTGAGGAATGACTGTGGGGTAGGGTCAGGCCAGGGCACATTTTCCTGGACTGGATTCTGGCCCTCACAGTTGTTGTAAAGCTGTCAATTCCTGCTGGATACAGAGAAATGGAAGAGAAGACCTTTCCTACAGAAAGAACAGTCATTGCAAAAACACCACATAGTACATCAAAGAAACACAATTTATGGCGGAATAAAGACTCCATGTGCGGGGAGGAGGTAGAGAAAAATCTGGAACAGTGGCCAGAGAAAGATTTTGAAGGGCCTCATGTGCCACACGGGGTTTTAAATTGATCCTGTAGACAATGAAAAATGCTTGAAGGGTAAATGTTGTCAGCTTTGAATTTTACATCACTCTGGAACTGCTTTGGAGGAAAATTTCAGAAAGTTGGAATTGAAATCATGGAGCCTGAGTAGGATGCTATTGCAATAGTGCCGACAAAAATAGATGAAGAACCAGACTAAGATGGTGGTAGACATGGAAAGAGGAAAGGGAAATGTATATTCTCCAGAACTGATGGGCTTTGGATACTTATTCATTGTGTGGGGTGACGCAGAAGTCAAGGAGAAACTCCAATTTCTGGGTAGACGATTGTACCATAACTCTTGACTGAAATTAGAGAATGAAGAGGAGCAGGAAAAGTTTTAGCAGGAAAAATGGGGAGGAGAGAAGGAACAATGTGAACATTTCATTTCTTACATTTGAGGGGTCTGGAGAATTTGCTCACGTGAAATTGGTAATATTGACCTGGAGATCAGGAGTGATATAAGAGCTAAAACTACAGATTTGGGAATCATTAATATTTAATTGGAGCCACAGAAGTAGGTAAGCCCCTGCAAGAAAAACAGCTAACAGAGAAGAGGGTAAAGGACATGAGCTTTGAGAAACACTAACGTTCCAGGGACAGTGAGAGGAAACAGGGTCTATACATAACAGAATGGCATTATGGGAAGCAAAAAGAAAGTTTCAAGGAGATGCTAAAAACATAAACACTCCAGAGAATAAATGAGGCTTCCTGGGTGAATACCAGCTGAAGATCAACTCTGGGTACAGATCACAAATCACTGATTTGGTACCTTTTTGGGAGCACGTGGTTGTCTCAAGCCCAGTGATTCAAAACTATTAATATAAGAAGAAACTATATTTGCTCTTGATGCTAATTTTTGAACATCCCTTCTGTACTAGATGTAGACTGAAACCATACAGAATGAAACACAAAGAATCCAGACCTCTAGGCTCTGAATATAGAGGCATGAAAACACAAATTCTTACAATCCTGGTGTTCGTATTTTTGTGAGAAAAGAAACGTGGTGAAGGAATGGCCACACTTCCGTTTATAAGATGGAAATAAGGGATTTAAAGGAAGTGGATGATGACCTGTGAGATAATAAGAAAGCTGATACGTGTGTCTATCTTCTCTGTGAGGGTTGGAGCGTCAGTGAGGATGCCATCACTGATCATCTCTGTTTCCATGTCTAATACATTTTCAACACTGGTTCTGGAACTGCTCAGATGTGGATGTAGACATTAGGGAGCAAGATAACCAGTCCTGCATTTTTGTGATTAGCAGTCCAAAAACAGTGCTAGATATGGGGTTAAGAGCATTTCAGATGGGTAAACTGGACATATACATCCTCAGACACAGAGCACCTGGTGACAACCATGAACCGTGAAAGGGAGCCACTGAAGCAGAGGAAAGCAGGGAGAGTTCACATTTCATTAGTTGTTTTAGGTAACAGCTTGTTAATATAAAGATGAGTTTATGCCGGGCGCAGTGGCTCCTGCCACCTGTAATCCCAGCACTTTGGGAGGCTGTGGCGGGCAGATCACTTGAGGCTAGGAGTTCGAGACCAGCCTGGCCAACATGGCAAAAACCCATCTGTACTAAAAATACAAAGATGGTGGTAGACATGGAAAGAGGAAAGGGAAATGTATATTCTCCAGAAATGATGGGCTTTGGAAACTTATTTGTTGTGTGGGGTGACACAGAAGTCAAGGAGAAACTCCAATTTCTGGGTAGACAATTGTACCATAACTCTTGACACAGCCAGGTGTGGTGGTGCACATCTGTAATCGCAGCTACTTGGAAGGCTGAGGCACTGGAATAGCTTGAACCCAGGAGGAGGAGGTTGTAGTGAGGAGAGATTGTGCCACTGCAATCCAGCCTGGGTGATAGAGCAAGTCTTTGTCAAAAAAAAAAAAAAAAGAAAAAGAAGGAAAAAAAAGATGAATTTATTGGCATCTTCATTTTTTGAAAGGAATAATTATTTGCCAGTTTTTGAAAGTGTATATAAAGTATTTTGGAGTTTTCTTTCTTTCTTTACCTGATTGTACAGGCATACCTGTACAATGGACTCAGTTACAGACCACCACAATAAAGCAGATATTTCAATAAAGCAGATATCACAATAAAGCAAGTCACAGAAATGTTTTGGTTTCCAAGTGCATGCAAAAATTATTTTTACACTATATTATAGTCTAAGAAGTATCCAATAGCATGTCTAAAAATGTACATAAATACTTTATTGCTAAAAAAGTACAAAATACTTTATTGCTAAAAAAATTTTAAAAACCATAATGAGTACCATTTAAATTTATTTTTTTAAAAAATCACCTTAATGAAGGATTGGAGGAAGAGAGAGGGGTTATTAATAAGGTAACAGAAAGATCTAAAATTAAAGCTAACGATTTTTGGTGAACAGAAAATAAGTGGTGAGTAACGATAGGTTATTAGCAAAAATGGAGGAGTAAAAAGAAGTGATGCTCACTGGTGTCTCTGAGTGCTCTGTAACAGGGTATTCGGTGCTCGGTTCTTCATGACTGGGTTACCAAACATCCCGAATAGCACGCGCGCATCATTGAGTTGTAGACCAAGGACTCTCTGCTGATCTGTGCCTTAAAGGAAACAATGTGGTGTAACTGGAGGGATAAGAAATACAGAAGATGTGGATGTAATGCTGACCTTTACACTTGTGATGATCAGTAGCTACTCCCCTCTTCCAACCTGAATGATGATTAATTCATGCAAACGTTTAAAAGAAAAGCTCTCCTCGGAAATAATTTGTCCCTGGAATTTATGGCACACACTCAACCTCCTGTATTTTTTCGTATTATTTCAACGTATGGCTATACTAGGAATAAATATTTGGGCTTTTTAATACTATATGTGTATATACAAATGCTCCTCTAATTTATGTATGTGTATGTTTTGTAGATTAAACTGTGCATTGAAGCAAATATAACCTAAACACAGTATTTGATTTCTCTATCCACAGACAAAAGTTGTCATTTTTAACCTAAAATGTAAAATTTTTACAAATGTTTTCTACCAGATGCTATAAATATCTATCTATATTCTTACTTAAGATGTAGGTATTATAAAAATTGGCCATGTACATCAATAGGTTTTTAAGGTATGTAGAAAGTTTACACTGATAGTTTTCAGATGAAAAGAAAAAGAATTGGAGGAGTTGATCACATGGAATTAGAAGTTAAATGGAATTTTTAAAATGCTGTTGCACATTCATGCCATCCTCTGTTCAGTGGTAAGCTGTGTATACATGAGGTGCCCACAGTGAGGAAAAGAAAAAAAAGCTTGGATTTATTTTTCAGTATTTTTTATTTGTTTTGGTAGTCACATTGGTGGTCCTCTTTTGTGTAAAGGCTATCAGTTCTGGTATTTGTTAGTATGACTTTACAGGTGTCAGTAATATTCTAGATGCTGTTTACCTTTTAAATAAAGGCTGGCATCTCTCTTTAATTTCTTGGTCTATTTTAGGTAAAATCACGTGATGAAAGGGGAGCAATACTTGCTCCTCATCTCTTATTTTTTCCGTTGGACTTTTCTTCTTCTCACCTCTAGCATTTCCAACTTTCACTTGTCAATGATGAAAAACATGTTATTATCTTACTAAAGTGGTTAGTTTCCTTTTCTCAGTAAAAATGGATGAAAAATGTTTTATCACAGCTCAAAAGATCTATAATACATATTACTCCTGAATTGTTACACTGAGGTATGTAAACTTCAAAATATGTAGTCATCTTTGAGGTTGAAATAGGAAAAATAAAATCTGTAAATACAGACTTTGTGGAAAATAACTCCTGAAGACTATCGTTGAAGTCCATTTAGAAACCTAGAATATAATTTTTCCTAGAAAATAATTTTCCCTTAGGTATTTTGTAGAGACAGGGTAAAAAAGTTGTTCTCAGTAACTACCTAATTTTCTTTAATATTACTTTTTGTCTAAATTGCTTCATTGGAACTTATGGTGGATACTGAATTTATCATTATGATTTACACTAAACTAAGTTTTAAAAATTTTTCGAAGCACTTATTAAATTTTAAATGGACCAATCGTGTGGCTCATGCCTGTAATCCCAACACTTTGGGAGGCCGAGGAGGAAGAGTTGCTTGAGCCCAGGAGTTCAAGACTAGCTTAGGCAACATAGTTAGCCCCCATCTCTACAAGAAATAGAAAAAATTTAGCAAAGCGAGGTAGCCTGCACCTGTAGTCCCAGCTACTCTGGAAGCTGAGGTGGGAGGATCACTTGAGCCTGGGAAGTCAAGGCTGCAGGGAACCATGATTGTGCCACTGCACTTCATGCTGGGCAACAGAGCGAGACCCTGCCCACTCCCACCCCCCACAAAAAGTTTTTTTAAATGGATATTGAGAATTACACATGCATATAGTCTCAAAGTGATTGGTAAGGCTGAAATTCTGCTCCATTTTGGCAAGAACTTTTCATTCATGTTTTTATAGCTAATATTCTCTGCCCAGTGTTAGAAAGATACAGGCACAAATGCTCTTAGCTATACTTTCCCAGAATAACACTCCTCACATTGAGTTTTTTTTGGTTTCTCAGATAGCCGAATACCTCTTCCAGTGTCATGAATAATTCTATAAGGTAGCTGTGGATGCGCATAACAGTCTCAATCACAAATCTGTCTTGTAAAGTATACAATATGAGAATTTCCCAGGTTTTTTATTTTGGGTGGGGAGAAGGGGGCAAACTTTAAGGTAAAAACTCATTGAACTATCAAAGTAAATACAAATGCCAATGTATTGATTTTAAGTCAGTATAGTGTGTGGGAAAGTTGACAATTTAGGAGGAGTTGGAACAGAAATTTCACTGTTCATCACTCCCAAATTTTAAGAAATGATGCCTGTGGCTGGTGTCATAGGTCACTGTCACAATCATCTACTGTAGACAATTGTGGGATAGGAGTAGGGAGGCAAAAAGAGAAAGATAATTTGTGTAACTCATCAGTATGTTTAGAATTTATGTTTATTATAAAGAGACCAACAATGTTCTTTTTCCTGTGTTATCATCCTGATTATGTGAACGAGATCCCTCATACTGAAAATGTAGAAAGCACAGTATTCATTCACTAAATGTAATAGAGGATGGTGTCTGACATCCTTAATAATAAGATATTCTTGAGTAAAATTGATAATTAAGATTGTCATAGAGTAAAGTAGTTTTGACAGAAAACTTTACAGCTTCTAGAAACTAACCATATTCAATAAATGGAAATAAAATTGATAGGTTTCATGAAAGAAGTTGAAGTGTATTTAAAAGGAAAAGCTGCTGCTTGGTACATTAAAGTTTGCAGAAGAGGATGTGGGGTTTCATTTAATATCTTTACCTTCTGTTTCCTTGGGAGAACCATCCTTAAGGGCAAGGGCCAGAGCTCTTCCTAGGGTCATTTTACATTCTTTAAAACCAGGAAAATGGCATGTTTCCAAGTGGTGAAGCCTTATTTATCCACCTTTTCATAGCTCTCCATTTTCTTTCTGTTATTTCCATTACATATCATGAAATTATCACCAATAAGATTATTTAATGAACTTATTCCAATTTCTTTGTCATTTAGTTTAAATGCAATGAGAGAGCAGAATTCAGTTTTTAGAATTTTGTTTGTTTGTTTGAGATGGAGCCTCTCACTCTGTATCCCAGGCTGGAGTGCAGTGGCACAATCTTGGCTTACTGCAACCTCTGCCTCCTGGGTTCAAGTGATTCTCCTGCCTCAGCCTCCTGAGTAGCTAGGATTACAGGTATATGCCACCACGCCCAACTAATTTTTGTATTTTTAGTAGAGATAAGGTTTCACCATGTTGGCCAGATTGGTCTCGAACTCCTGACCTCAAGTGATCCACCTGCCTCGGCCTTCCAAAGTGCTGGCATTATAGGTGTGAGCTGCTGTGCCCAGCCTAGAATATTTTTATTATAGAAAATTATAAAAACAAATGTAATAGTATTGAGAATAGCTTCACAAAATAATTTATCCCCAACCAGCCTCCACAGTGATCAGCATATGGCCCCTATTCCTACCCACTTCCCTCTATCACCAGGATTATCTTGAAGAAAATCCAAGGTAGAATATCATTTCATATGCAGGCATTTCAATATTTGTCTGTAAGAATTAGGACTTTATTTACCATAACCACAATACTATTACTGCACCTAATAAATAGCAATTTTTATTAAATCAATAGCATTATTGCATCTAATAAATAGCAATTTCTTATTATCACTAGATATCCAGTGTTTTCTTCTTTCTGATTGTGTTATTAATATTTAGCAGTTATTTTATTTGAATTAGAATTCAAGCATCATCTTACAGCTGGTTGAGATGTTTAAGTTTCCTTTAATTTATAGGTTGCCTCTCTTTTTTATTTTTTTGCTGTTTTTGAAGAAATTAGTTAATTTATCGTGTAGTTTCCCAGATTCCAGATTTTGTTGTTGCATTCCTAAAGGTGTCTTTTAATGTGTTCCTCTGTTCCTTGTATTTCCTTTTAATTGGTAGTTAGAGTTAGAACTTAGGCAAAACTAAGTTCATGTTTTGGCAAACCCATGTCATAATGGGAATTTTGAGCTTGTGTTAGGAGATACATCATGTCTGATTTTTGCTCTCTCTTGCTCTCCTTTATCTGGCTTTAATAAACATTGATTGGAACTCTGAATTCATTACAGATTGCAAAAAAAAAAAAAAAAAGAGTGATTTCCTTTTTATTTATTTATTTTTTTTGAGGTAGGGTCTTCCTCTGTCACCCAGGCTGGAGTGTAGTGGCACAGTCACAGCTCACTGTAACCTCAAACTCTTGGGCCCAAGGGATTCTCCCACGTCAGCATCCCAAGTAGCTAGGACTATGGCCATGTGCCAACATAACCAGCTAATTTTTCATTTTTTAAATGAGACAGGGTCTCGCTATGTTGCTAGGGCTTGTTTCAGACTCCTGGCCTCAAGCAATCCTCCCACCTTGGCTTCCCAAAGTGTTGCAACTACAAGCATGAGCTACTGAACCTGGCTAAAAAGAGTGATTTTCTAATTCTAGTATTCCTTTTGCATTTGTAGTTGGAATATTTCTATAATAAATTTTCTGTTAAAATGTCTGAATCATTGTCTGTTGAGTTATGTTGAGCCATAGTTTCTATAGAAAAGAAATGATTCCCACTTAAGTCTTTATCCGTATTCAAAATAATGAAGTCATTTTCTAGCATCTTCCAAAAATGACCAATGTGTATACTTTTGAAACATTAAAAACTCATGGATTTAATGTGTCAACACTTTGTGTTATTAACCTTATTCGTGATCAAATTGCACCATCTTTTATCCAAGTTGGCTCTGAGCCCTTTGACAGAACACTAGTGGTTGTGATAGCTTCCATAATAAGATGCTGCAGGTTCAGTTTGTTCATCTTCCATTGTAAACATGAGTTCAGACACTTCTCCAAAGAATCTTAATTTCTTTCAGTGAGAAATGGTATTTTAATACCACAATTCTGGGTATTTTTGTGTTTTTTGAAGAAAAAACTTACTTTGAAACTTGTTCGACAATTTAAGAGAAAGTACATACTTGGTTATGTGGGCAAATAAAAAATTGGTGACTTATAAGCATGACCCCATGGCTTTAGGTATGATCCTAAAAGTAGGTGGGAAATAAATTTTTATTTTAATGATGGAATAATTGACTAACACAGATAGTGCACAATAAGGGGTGAGGCAGAAAACAAAAGTATTTAGTAATACTACCAAAAGGAGCATAGATTACAGAGTCTCACTGAATTTGTCTAGAGAGTTAACATTTAGCAAGATTTGATTCGTGAAATTATTATTTTAGAAATGTAATTTGGTGCAAAGAAAAAGAATAATGAACTTTCTATGAAAACATTGAATTTTTATTATGGTCTCTTATTTGTTTTGCATAGTGATGTGTGAGTTTATTTGAAGTTAATGAAATAAGATCTCTTTGTAGCATCAGCTAAGGACAAGAATGTGTGTTTCAGAACATCAATGTGTTGTTGTGACTCTTAAAGGTTTCTGTGTTAAGAGATCTTTCGTTTCTTGAAGGGTAGTGCAATTACCAAACTAATGAGATACTTATAGTACTTACATGATTTATAAATACACAGCAAGATAGAAGATTTAAATTTAAACATAATAATAATTACATTAAATGTAAATAGTCTACACACCCCCAATTAAAAGTCAGAGATTTTTCTGATTGGATAAAGAGCAACTCTATGCTATCTGCCAGAAACTGACTGTAAGCATAAAGTAAGCTGAAGTGGCTATATTAATATCAAAGTAGATTTTATAACAAGAAAGATTATGAAAAATACATAGAGGGCCGGGCGCGGTGGCTCAAGCCTGTAATCCCAGCACTTTGGGAGGCCGAGACGGGCAGATCACGAGGTCAGGAGATCGTGACCATCCTGGCGAACACGGTGAAACCCCGTCTCTACTAAAAAATACAAAAAACTAGCCGGGCGAGGTGGCGGGCGCCTGTGGTCCCAGCTACTCGGGAGGCTGAGGCAGGAGAATGGCGTAAGCCCGGGAGGCGGAGCTTGCAGTGAGCCGAGATCGCGCCACTGCACTCCAGCCTGGGCGGCAGGGCGAGACTCCGTCTCAAAAAAAAAAAAAAAAAAAAAAAAAATACATAGAGATACTTTATAATAACAAATGGGTCATTTCATCAAGGGGACATAACAATCCTAAATGTATATGTAACTAATAACAGAGCTTATAAGTATATGAAGCAAACATTAACAGAACTGACAATAGAAAATAGAAAAATCCCGCAATTTTAGTCAGAGATCTCAACATCCTTTTCTCAGAAATTGATAGAACAAATAAATAGAAAATTAGTTATGAAATAGAATACCTGAAAAACATTATCAACCAACTTGATTTAATTGACATTTGTAGAACATTCCACCTAACAACAGAACAGTCTGTTTAAGTGCACATGGAACATTCACCAGCAAGACTGTATTTCTGGACCATTAAAAAAGTCTCAATAAATTTAAGAGGATTGAAACCATATAGGAAATATCTGACCATAATGAAAGTAATTCAGAAATCAATAGCAAAAAGATATCTGAAAATTATAAAACCACCTATAAATTACACAAAGGTTAAGGGAAAAAACTCACAAGAGTAATTAAATATATCTTTACCTGTATAAAATTTACAGTTTTTCACATTGTATTTTACTTGTAAAATACATGTGCATGCATAAAAAGTTGAGTTTCAAACATGTTTGAGTTTCTGTGAAGTTAGTAGAATTAGAATAATTGAAAGCAATTGATTTCTATAAGGTGAACATGATAATGTTTATGCTCTGTATGTAAAAAAAAGTGCTCTTCATAAAGATTTTATATCCTAAGGGAAACAAAATATCACAGAAACATACATGTGATGTATTTCATATTAAACTTTTATAAAATTGATAATCTGGATAATGTGTAATGGGCTATTTATTTATGGAATGGGGTTCATTGAACTCTTGGTTGTGAGTTTTCATGGGGGACAGGGAAGATCATTTCATCCGTAGCTCAGTAAGTTCAGGGTGTGTGAAAGGCGGGCCCAAGAGAAGCATTGAAAGGGTGTTTGCTTTCTGAAAGAGACAGCCAGATGTCAGCCTGAAGAGTGGGCTTTGTCTACTTCCATGCTGAGTAGAGAGAGTTTCATGAAGGAGATAATAAACACATGGAATAAATTACTGGGAAAAACAATTGGAGGAGCATAGATGAGTTCAAGAGACACCTACACTTGTTTCTGGAGAAAAGGAATTGGTGAATATTATGGGAAAGCAGGAGGATTGGATTAGCTTCTGCAAACACAGTAGTGATACTGAGATTTTTTTTCTTTCATACATTTTGTACGTTTTTGCATATTTTGAAATCTCAATTTTAAGAACTATTCCCCTCTTCTCCCAAATTACCCTGATCTTTTAACAGTTCTTTTGCAACTTTATCTTCCACAAGGTCAGATAGGCTTAGGTTTGGGATACCAGGGGCATTTTACTGAGCTTATTTAGCAAGCTTTACTGCTACTGACTGCAGCTTTTCTCCACTGTCCTCACTCTTTCCTCACTTGCAGTCACGGAGGGCTCAGCCTTACCTGTGCATTCCTCCCCGGCTTCTACCTCTCTCATCACTGTCATGGTGAAATCACACAGTGCTTGGTGAAACACATTGAGTCTTGTGGTTCTTCATCACTGTCATGGTGAAATCACACAGTGTTTGGTGAAACACGTTGAGTCTTGTGGTTCTTCTTTACTCCCTTTGAATTCTATTTTGAAGTATTTTTAAATTGACCAAGACAATTCTGTGACATCAACAATAATACTGTCATCACACTATAAAGGGGAAGTTTTGAGTTGTGTCCTATTCCTGTTATTTTCCAGTTCGATCTAAGGCCCCTTTGAAGTAGCCACTTAAAATTTTCCTATGATGGCTCTAGAATTCTTAGACCAGAAATAGCTAGCTAGTAAACTTTTATTAAATTGGTCAGAGAAAACCAACCTGAGTGTGGGTGAGGTCACCTTTTCAGAACCATCACTGCCTGAACGTCGACCTGTCAGTTCTGAAGTCTGATTATGAAGCAGTTGGAATTGGGAGTATTTCACTGTCTCTGGGATTGCGGTGTATAGCATACCTCCTTCTCCAGTGTCATATTCCCAACCATGAACTCTGTAAAACAAATATTTCCAGGTTATTTTTATGGAAATTCATAATTAACAGTACTTACTAGAGGTTAACATTTTTCTCTGGAGAAGATAAGCTTGGTGTTAAAGGTGTTAAAGAAGAGATTTTTATTCTTTACGTATAGAAATGCTATAGGGAAAATATGTATAACTTTTGTGGTCAAAAATTTAGATAATATGAATAAGATTAAAAAACAAACAAGTAAATGAAAAATGAATTCTCCTAATTTCAATCACCCACAGACAGCAGGAGACCCACCTACTATTAACTTGTGGGTGTATGTTTTCAGCCTTTTTTTTTTTTAAACAAAAATGGGCTTATATTTTATCCAGTTTATATAGTTTTTGTCATTGGTTTTGATTTTATTTAAAAGTATTTTGAAAATGTTTTTAATATCTAATTGACATTCTACCTTTATGATTTTTAATGAGGGCTACCATTCTTTGATAATTTACTTAATGATTCTTCATTGCTGAAAATGACTGCATGTTTTTCAGTGAACAAACCCTTGAGTGCCTCCGTGATTATTTCCTTAAGTTAAATTACTAGAAGTAGTGTACCAAATAATATGCTTAAATTACTAACTGCCCTTCAGAAAAATTGCACTATTTCCACTCCTACAGCAGTGTATGGATGTGCCCGATTTCTTGTGAATTTGTCATTCTTTTCAGTAGACTTAATATTTTTAGAGTAGTTTTGGGCTTACAGAAGAATTGAGAGGAGGGTAGAGATTTCCCACATGCTGTCCCCACACATGATGCTATTATTTTTAATCTGCCAATTTGGAGATGAAAAAATAATATCGCTGCTGTTTTAATTTGATTGAAAGATGGCTTTCCAAATATTGGCAGTTCAAATAGTTTTAAAAATATGTCTATTGGCCTTTTTCGTGTGTTTCTGTGTTTTGTTTTTTTTTCTTTCAAATTAACTATTTTTGCCCTCATGTTTTCATCGGAATTTTTTATACATTAGTTATGCATATGTATTTATTTTTTCTCCTATTTACCTTTCAGACTAATTTATGGTGTTTTAGGATATGTAAAAGACCTGACTTTCATGTATTCAAATGTATTATTTATTTTTCTTTTTTTTTTTAACTCTGGAAGAACCTATTTTTAAAAGACTTCTCATCTTGTTTTATGTCTAATATTCAATTATTGGTTCTAGAAGTTCCATAATTTCTTGGATCTTTTTTTTCTATTTATTTTTGACATTACATATGAATATTTCATTTGTAATATAGGCAAAGGATCACTTTCATGGAAGTTAAAGAGAACTTTTGGTAAGAATGGAATATTGTATTTTTGTATTAAAGAAGTTTTTTCTTTTATATTAAAAAAGTTATATATCATTAAAATATACTGCCTCTTGTCTAGATATGCAAAAATTTCAATTGGAAATATGTGCAATGCTGGCTTTTCCAAGTCAGTTTAACAAAACTTTTATGTTGGTGTAGATTTCTCATTTCTTATTTGTTATTACATCTACCTTTTCCCAAGACAATCATTCATCTGATTATTTGCTTACAAAATTCTGCAAAAGGTTCGGGTTGGTAGTTTTGATGTTGCTAATTTTTCCTATCACACACAAAACTTCTTAAAGGAAAGCATCTTATTAACAATATTTAGATCATTAGACAATAGTATAAAATAATAGTAGAGCTAACCTTCACTGTGCATTTGCTGTGTGTCCCACATGCCCTGAATGCTTTACATAGATAACCTCCTGTGAAGTAGCTATTTTGTAGATAAGGAGACTGAGCTTTTACAGATTGATATCCAAGCTCATAAACTGCTAAGTACTGGAGCCAGAAATGAATTAAGGCAGTCTGATTTCAAAATCCATACTTTTAATTATTACCTAATATAACTGCTACTTTATTTCACTCTGTTGTCTAATCTTTCAAAGTTTGCAATTAACGGTTGTTGTAGAGGAAACATCCTGTGCTTAAAGTAGGTCGGGGAATAGGAGTCATTTTGTACTTTATCTTCTTGATGAATTATATTCTTGCTATCAGGTAAAATTATTTGACCTAGACAGTACATGAGTAAAGAATACTAATGTGAATAAAGAAGATTGATGAAGGCTTCAATGATCTAGGATGAAAATTTTGTTTTGTTTCTGAGCATAAGAAGATTTAATTATCATCCAGAGAGTGAAAATGATGCATAATATTGACAATAATTGAATTATACTTAAACTGTATCTACAACACAGGCAGATATTTACTGTAATTTGAGCACTTGCTTTATCTTATCCAAAGTCTTACATCTACATGGATTATGGGTATCCTCGATTAAAGCAGGTGCTGGTATCATGAATAGAAAGAGCCACTTGTCCAGAGGTGAGGATTCTTGGGTCCCCGGTTTCCTATATTTCAGAACACTTCTAAGTAACCATCGCTTACATGTCCCATTACCCAAAGCCTTCCCTTGGCCCACAGACACTTTGGCAAGACAGTATGGGTCTTAGAAACTGGGTGTCAGCTTAAACAATTTAGCACTTCTGTGTCTGCCTAAAGAAAAGTAGCATACTGTAAATTGAGAAAGTAGATGATATTGATGAAGGGTCATACAAGTGTTGTCTGGAGCAAGAAAAAGGCTTCATGTAATGTGCATTCACAGAATAATAACAATAGTCTCCTGAAGCAGAGGCCTTTATGAAATTGATACACCATCTATCCCTAGAGAATGTCATTGCTCCATCATTTAAATGGTTTTAATTTGCATCTTAAAAAATGAAATTTGGGCCAGGTGCCAGTGGCTCATGCCTGCAATCCCAGCACTTTCAGAGGCCGAGGTGGGCGGATCACGAGGTAAAGAGATTGAGACCATCCTGGCCAACGCTGTGAAACCCCATGGTGGCACATGCCTGTGGTCTGAGCTACTCGGGAGGCTGAGGCAGGAGAATCACCTGAACCCAGGAGGCAGAGGTTGCAGTGAGCCAAGATCACGCCACTGCACTCTAGCCTGGGTGACAGTGCGAGACTCTGTCTCAAAAAAAAAAAAAAATTATGTTTACCTAAGATAACATAATTTTATTTATTTATATATTTATTTTTGAGATAAGGTCTTGCTTTTTTCACCCAGGCTGGAGTGCCATGGTGCCATCCTCCCACCTCACCCTCCCAGGTAACTGGGACTACAAGTGCGTGTGACCAAGCCTGGCTAATTTTCGTGGTGTTTTTTTGTTTTCTTTGTTTTTTTTTTTTTTTTTTTTTTTTTTTTTTTTGAGATAGGGTTTCTCCATGTTGCCCAGGCTCGTCTCAAACTCCTGGGCTCTAGTGATCCTCCTGCCTTGGCCCCCCAAAGTGCTGTGATTACAGGCACAGGCTGCTGTACTCGGCCAGATAACGTAATTTTAATTAGCATGACTCACTTGTAAGTGTTAAACGAAAACTATGAGAGGCCATTGTTTTGAACTGAGCTCTTGCACTTGGCCCAAACAGACCAGACCAAACCAAAATGGAGTCAGTCATGCTAAATGCCACATAATCAAACTGAAACTTTAAAGAAGCAGATAGATCCTAAACGGGCCAATTTTTCCTGCAAACAGGGGATTTCAATCTACTTG
This sequence comes from Papio anubis, assembly GCF_008728515.1. NCBI lineage: Eukaryota > Metazoa > Chordata > Mammalia > Primates > Cercopithecidae > Papio > Papio anubis. The sequence goes on from NC_044978.1 coordinate 79,995,773, forward strand.
AGCCAGCATAACACGAAGTTCCTTCTGCTTTTAACCCTTACAAAGAAAGTAACCTAAAGTAACCTGATGTTAACTAGTCAACTTTTTTCCTGTTGTTCTGTTTCCTTGTTGCTACCTTATACCGCTCATTATTACACCACTGCCCAGTGGGAGCTCTCATTCTATTTTGTAGAATGGAGGATGCCCCGATTCATGAATCCTGAATTAAAGCCAATTAAATCTATAACTAAATTTTTCATGGTATTGTCTTTCGACATCAGCAACTGGTGTCATAATCAGGGAGGGGGAATAGCTATTTGTCAAGAACTGCAGCTGAGTGCCGTTCTATGACAGGCCTGTTTTTTGGTTGATTTATTATACAAAATTAAAAATAGAAGAAATTGAACTTATGAAAAGTTTTTATTAAGCTAACGCTTTGACAAATGGCATTTTAAATCTATATAACTTTTAATAATAATATAATTACGAGTTACTTAATGATGGGGATATGTTCTGAGAAACACATCCTTAGGCAATTTTGTCATTGTGTGGACATGACAGAGTGGATTTACACACACCTAGTGGTATAGCCTACTGTATGTCTAGGTTGTGTGGCATAGCCTGTTGCTTCTAGGGTACAAACCTGTACAGCATGTTACTGTACTGAATATTATAGGCAATTGTAACACAGTGGTCGGTATTTGTGTATCTAAACATAGAAAAGCTTGTTGTGCTATGACATTACATAGGCTACATCACTAGGCAATAAGAATTTTTCAGCTCCATTATAATCATATGAGACCACCATCATAAATGCAGTCTGTCATTGACCAAAGTGTCATTATGTGGTGCATGACAGTAATCATATTACTAAAGAAAGTCTCTTAGTAGTGAACTGTAGAAGAAAAGTTTTATTATCTACTGAAAAAATGATAATAGGGCAAAGTTTGTTTACATTCAATACTTTATTTTGCTATGCATGAAGAAAACATGCATTAAATGGTTAAGTGATAATGACAATATTCATTTGGCTATCACGTCGCCAACCCATTGTTTCTGTAGCTGTCTAACCCTTCATCCCGATTCCAGACACTTTCGCTCCACTTCAGTTTCCTAACCCTTTACTCAGTTAGTGAATTCATCTTCAACTTGTGCACAAATTCCAGTCTTTGAGTGCGCAAAGACCAAATTTCTACTCTTGGTAAAAAATTTCTCTTGCTACTCTTATGTGATGAATTTTGTGCTGTGGACATGCCCTTTAGGGGTTGCCAGGGATCATATGGCAGCTGATCCCCTCTCTCACTTTTCCATGTGAGAGCCTCTAGTAAGTAAGAAGATCAAGTTGTTAGTCCAACTAGGCCTTGTTTTACAAATACCCGTGTCTCCTACTCCATTACTCTTTATTTTACTGCTATCTTACTGAAAATAATTCTTCAAAGGGTTTTCAGAAGGGCAGCTGATTTTCAGAGCTGGTTGCAGAAGGTTTACTTTAACTTTCCCAGGGGACAAATGAGTTGTGCATGCATTGTCTCTGCGTGATCTCTTGGTGTGAAACCTTTGGGCCCTGACATATTGGCTGCATGCGGGCTGCACACCAGTAACGTGCACTTAAGCAGGCAAGTCAAAAGAGAACCACAGTCCCCATTCATTTCTGGCACTTTGGTTCTGCATCATTATGCCCTCTTCCCAGTGAAAAATAATGGAATGAGTTTCCGAAAGTATGTCTGAACACCAAATTTTTACTATTCCTAGGTTTTAAAAAAAAAACAGTATATTTTGATAAGAGAATCACATTTATCATCTACTTTGTTCTACCAGAGGCTGAGTACTTACAAGCTGAGTGTCTTTGGTGTTCTAACAGACAAGGTGGAATGAATTCTTATTGCATCCTAGAGTCATTTATTAGTTGGTAGCAAGTTAATGATGTGTCAATTTACTGTCATTGAAAGAGTTAGCATCTGAGGAATTTCTGAAATTTTAACTCATTACTTTAAATATCGAAGTAACTGATTTTGTTACATGTGCTTGAAATTTTCAGTGTATTGCAACATTATTCAGTGAACACAGTTTATTTGGGATGATGTTCTACCACATTAGCAACTAATGGTGGTTGGTTATATGGGAGTAGAATAAGGTGAATTGTATTCTTTGAAAAGTTGTAACAATTAGAGAAGGGAGAAATGTAGACCAATTATTCAAATGCATGATTAGTATATATTTAAACTGATCTGTTCTTGTCTAATCATTAGAAGGCTTTGCTTTACTTTTTGTAGTTTTGGAAGAATCTGTTTTCAAATATAGTCTTTGTAACTCATCAGATGACTTAAAGATAGACTTATTCTGATTTTTGGGGAGAGCATTTGTAAACTAATCATCAACAATCTACATTTCCACTGATGATTGTCTGAAATTCTGAAGTTTTCAGACATGTGGAATAGTGTATTGCCAAAATGTAGTATCTTAATGCTACGTGATTTAAATGATTTGATTAAGTCGATAGTCAGCTACCAAACATGAGAACCTTACGTCAAGGACTAGGTATGAATGTGAATTAAGCTAAGTCCAAAAGAAAGTTGTAGTTATAAGAAGGGAGTAGAAGATTCCTAAGTTAGCAAATATAAAAACCACACATTCTCTTTGAGGAATCATTTTTAATTTTTTTTAAGAAAGGAAAGTTAAAAAGTATTATGGTACACAGTGAACTTGAATGTTCAAGAGGATTGCAGTGATATATGTAATGGTTCTCTTCTGATGGGGCTAAGTGTCTGCCAAGCAAATGTAATGGAAAGGAGGAAAATTAAATTCAAGGGTTTGCCTTGTGAAATCTTAGTTCTTCTGGCAGGATCTGAATGAATATTTGTTTGACTAGTCAACTCTAAATACTTTTATCCGTCATGTGCCTGTGGTTTGGATGGGTTTCCTTTTGTATTTTTATGCAACTGACAATGGAGAAAGGAAGGACCAACTCTCTTTCACTGGAAGGATATTTCATATATGTAGAAAGGTTTTACAAAACCTTGGAAGACAAACTTATCATTTATTCACTCATTCATTTATTGTTTCCTTCATTCAGTACATATTTATTGAAGCTCTGTTGTTTTTTAGGCACTGTGCTGTATTTGATTAGTCATATAATATTAATAAACAGGGCCTGTGAAATTATAATGTCTTTGATTTGGTATGGATATTTTCCAACTAAAGTTCTAAATGGTTAAAAACATTTTTTTTTTTTTTTTTTTGCAGTGAGAAATACTAAGTTGCTATAAATTTAGAAAAAGGAAAAGGCTTTTGATGATAAATTTGAAGTTAACAAAATGTTGTCATCCAAATTGCATTGAGAATTAGTGCAAAACATGCTTTTAAAAATGCTAATTTCATGTTTGGCTTCATATATTATTTTACAGGATTGCCATTAGTTCTGAAAATTTTTCTTAGTCCTTGAACTACAGTATTTTACTTTAAAATCCATAGTTTGGCTGTGTGTATTTTTTTTTTCTTTTAAGAGATATGGTCTCGCTTTGTCACCCAGGCTGGAATGCAGTGGTATGATTATAGCTCATTGCAGCGAGCCTCAAACTGCTGGGCTCAGGCAATACTCTCACCTCAGCCTCCCAGGTAGCTGGAACTACAGACATGCACCACCACAGTCAGCTAATTTAAAAAGGGTTCTTTTGTTTTTGTTTTTGTTTTTTTTCATAGAGATGGAGTCTTGCTGTATTGCGTAGGCTGGTCTCAAACTCCTGGCCTCAAGTGACCCTTTCACTTTGGCCTCCCAAAGTGCTGAGATTATAGGTGTGAGCCACTGCACCCAGCCTGTATGCATTTTTTAAGAGGAAGGATTAAATTAGTTGAGATGTCAAATGATTTTTAGTTGCAATCTATAAGAGGGTTAGGAACTTCATCTTAGACTAAATAGGGGGGCAAAGAGAATGTGATTTTTAGTTTTAGTTTGTATTTTCCAAAGCCTTATTAAAGTCATGTCTCATAGTTCCCTTTTATCATTTGAACTGCACATGTGCTTGGAAGATCTCGGGGTTTAAAACTTCTTGTTTTGTTCTGGCCTGGAGTAGGAAATCTGACCAATGTTCAGCATAACCTTTCCCAGTGAGGATAAAAAAAAAAATGACTGTAATTTTACTTGATTTTGTAAAGCAGTTGGCAGAGGTAAATGTTTTTTTCTTTTTTTTTTCTGGCAATAGTACATTTAACCTTCAATCTTCACAATCTCCTATGAATATAGGTTATTTTTACACCAGTTCTATAGGAAAGGAGCCTGAGGTTCACACAGATTGAGTGAGTTGCTTGAGGTCCGAGACTCAAGTTGGATCTTCTCATGCCAAGTTGCATGCTCTTTTTCACTCCATTACAGCAAACTGTAAGAAATCTTAGAAAGTAAGGTAAATATGCATATAGGGACACTAGACAATGTCTTGTAGACATTGTGCCTTCACAGTTACCAAAAGCACTTTTTTAAATTGGCAGTAAGAGGGACAAGTTTAAGCAGTTTTGTCAAATCCATAATTTAGTACAGGTACCTTAGAATTCAAGATAACTTCTAAGAGAGTAAGAAGGTAAGGGAGTGGACCTTGAGGGTTGCCCCACAGGAAGTTTATTCTTTGTGGAAAGTGATGGCTGTGTGTGATGTGGGTGGCGTGGTGTGTGCACACATGTGTGCATCTCGCTCTGTCACCCGGGCTGGAATGCAGTGACGCGACCATAGCTCACTGCAGCCAGCCTCAGACTCCTGGGCTCAAGCAATCCTCTCACCTCAGCCTCCCAGGTAGCTGGGACTACCTGAGACTGCACACCACCACACCCAGCTAATTTTTTTAAAAAAGAATTTTTGTAGAGACAGAGTATTGCTATATTGCCCAGGCTGGTCTCGAATTCCTGGCCTCAAGCAATCCTTCGACCTCAGCCTCCCAAAGTGCTGAGATTACAGATTACTTAACTTCTTTTTAGGCTTTGTGCCTCTGTCTCAGATCTCCCTGTGGACTTGTGGTAGTGGCCCTTGTCTTATGGTCACTTTCCCTGGGTCGCAGATAGCTTTCTTTATTGTATTAGGGTGCTATAAATCTCTCATGATCCCAAACGGAGTTTTAACCAGTCACCTCAAGGTGAAAAGCTCAGTATCACATTACTGTTTCCTTGGGCTGTCATCCATTGCTCCTGACCAACATGTCATAAATGTTTTAAGAGTCTGCGTCTTTCGGCTTTTGGCTTGCTGCTAATCTGAGGCATACATCGCTGGCTCACATCTCAATGAATCTTGGAAAACTGCTCCTGCACTTGTGTGTTTATGCAGAGCAGCCAGACCCTTCAAAATAAGTGGTGATGTGTCCTGGCCTATTTCAGATTAAAATGGATTCCCTCTGAGTCTGGTGTTAAGGATTGCAGTATTGTACAGGGCTTTTTTTTTTTTCCCCCATCTAAAGAGTTATTAGTCAGATATCTGAGCCACTATTTTACTAGTAAGCAGAAAGGAAAGAACTGTCTTGGAAATGTTTTAGCTGACTTCTAAAAGAACTCTCAGGAAGTGATATATGCTCTTGAGAACTCTATTGCCGTGCATGGTGAACTATGTGTTAGGTGTTGTGGGTTTGTATAAAAGTATAGGCTAGACAGGCAGACACGCACACACACACACAGACAATTTGGATGAAAATAACGGTTTATATAACAACATAGGACATCTCAGAAAGAAATGCATGATTATTGAGTATTAAATTATATAGATAATTGCTGTAGTGGTTTTGAGTGTAAAGGAAATACTTTGGACTGAGAAAGACTTAGTAAAATGAGTTTGAGTTGCATCTGAAATAGTAATGGGACTTAGAGAGACGAAAAGGGGAGAAGAGGGTATTCATGAGCACAAACACAGAGAGAAAAAGCAAACACCTTTTGGAGGTGTAGGGAGAGACCAGTCTAACTGTAGCTAAGGAGTTACAGAAGGAGAATCAAAGCAACAAATTAGAAATGAAGGTTGTAGTCAGAGTGTTGAAGCCTTTAGATGTCAGTCTGTTGACTAGACTTTATTCTGAAGCATTTCAAAAACTGCTTCCTTGAACTGCCTTTTCAGCCACTTATATGATTCTTTTTCTTCCAGGAGATGTTGCCAAATTTGTGTTTTGCCTTTCACAGTTGGGGAAAAAAGAAGGAAGCCAGGAAATTTAATGTCTATTCCTGTACATAAATATATAAGCTGTCCTGAGGAGAGGTCTTCCCTCAAAACATTTCATTTGAAAATTTTCCCTTTGTTCAACCCAGGCTATAAATGTTAGCAGCTTTGATTGAACTTTGATGATGCACACTCATCCCTTGAAGATGTCAGTCACTAATGCTGAGTCCAATAGACTGTTTCCTAAGTAGTTACATCACATGGGGCTGCTCACTGTAGTTCTCAATGATGTTAATTCAGAAAATAAACTTTCAAATGGAATTTTAAACTGATAATATTCCACTTGGCATTCTGACCAAGAAGTAAGTGGGTGAAACTAAGTAGTAAAGAAGGTTTTTGCTTTTTTAAAAAATAGCACTCATTTATAAGTATATTATCTTTATAAGACATTTAGACACAGCATAACTACATTTCAGCACTTGCAAGCAGTATATTTAGTTCTAGTTGCTATAAGTTCTAAAACTGTATATTTTAATTTTAAATTCTGAAAGCACTTGCATAGTTTCCTAACAGCCTCTTGACTTTTTGATAAATGCAACAGAATGACTGACGACAGATACTCTCCTCTATGTTTAATTAAGATGAAAAGTCATTTACCAAAGTGAAAAAATTTTCATGTGACGGTAAGAGGTAGAAGAAAAATAAAGAAAACCTACTAACAAGGAAATCATAGGGGACAAAAATTCAGATTAAACATTCATGAATAAATTAGCAAAAGTTTGCTAAATAGAAACATCTTACAAGTTTCTATTACATGTAAGTATTACATATTTCTATTACATTTTACATGTTTATATTATATATGCACTATATTCTTAATTAGAAATGTTTTACATTTATTTTTTTCCATTTTTATTTATTTATTTATTTTTAATTAATTAATTATTATTATTATACTTTTAAGTTCTAGGGTACATGTGCATAACGTGCAGGTTTGTTACATATGTATACTTGTGCCATGTTGCTGTGCTGCACCCATCAACTCGTCAGCACCCATCAACTCGTCATTTACATCAGGTATAACTCCCAATGCAATCCCTCCCCCCCCCCCGCCCCATGATAGGCCCCAGTGTGTGATGTTCCCCTTCCTGAGTCCAAGTGATCTCATTGTTCAGTTCCCACCTATGGGTGAGAACATGCAGTGAGAACATGCAGTGTTTGGTTTTCTGTTCTTGTGATAGTTTGCTAAGAATGATGGTTTCCAGCTGCATCCATGTCCCTACAAAGGACACAAACTCATCCTTTTTTATGGCTGCATAGTATTCCATGGTGTATATGTGCCACATTTTCTTAATCCAGTCTGTCACTGATGGACATTTGGGTTGATTCCAAGTCTTTGGTATTGTGAATAGTGCCGCAATCAACATACGTGTGCATGTGTCTTTATAGCAGCATGATTTATAATCCTTTGGGTATATCCCCAGTAATGGGATGGCTGGGTCATATGGTACATCTAGTTCTAGATCCTTGAGGAATCCCCATACTGTTTTCCATAATGGTTGAACTAGTTTACAGTCCCACCAACAGTGTAAAAGTGTTCCTATTTCTCCACATCCTCTCCAGCACCTGTTGTTTCCTGACTTTTTAATGATTGCCATTCTGACTGGTGTGAGATGGTATCTCATTGTGGTTTTGATTTGCATTTCTCTGATGGCTAGTGATGATGAGCATTTTTTCATGTGTCTGTTGGCTGTATGAATGTCTTCTTTTGAGAAATGTCTGTTCATAAGCTTTGCCCACTTTTTGATGGGATTGTTTGTTTTTTTCTTGTAAATTTGTTTGAGTTCTTTGTAGGTTCTGGATATTAGCCCTTTGTCAGATGAGTAGATTGCAAAGATTTTCTCCCATTCTGTAGGTTGCCTGTTCACTCTGATGGTAGTTTCTTTTGCTGTGCAGAAGCTCTTTAGTTTAATTAGATCCCATTTGTCAATTTTGGCTTTTGCTGCCGTTGCTTTTGGTGTTTTAGACATGAAGTCTTTGCCCATGCCTATGTCCTGAATGGTACTACCTAGGTTTTCTTCTAGGGTTTTTATGGTATTAGGTCTAACATTTAAGTCTCTAATCCATCTTGAATTAATTTTCGTATAAGGAGTAAGGAAAGGATCCAGTTTCAGCTTTCTACTTATGGCTAGCCAATTTTCCCAGCACCATTTATTAAATAGGGAATCCTTTCCCCATTTCTTGTTTCTCTCAGGTTTGTCAAAGATCAGATGGCTGTAGATGTGTGGTATTATTTCTGAGGACTCTGTTCTGTTCCACTGGTCTATATCTCTGTTTTGGTACCAGTACCATGCTGTTTTGGTTACTGTAGCCTTGTAGTATAGTTTGAAGTCAGGTAGCGTGATGCCTCCAGCTTTGTTCTTTTGACTTAGGATTGTCTTGGCAATGCGGGCTCTTTTTTGGTTCCATATGAACTTTAAAGCAGTTTATATATACTGAATTTGGTAAACTCAGACTTCCTGCAGAATTATAATACTTCATATTTATGTGACTTTAATTGAATTTTTGAAAAAAAAAACAAACCTATGCAGCACTTATACTTCTAAAATACAGCTGGGTGTGGTGACTCACACCTGTAATCCCAGTACTTTTGGAAACCGAGGCAGGCAGATTGCTTGAGTGCAGAGTTCAAGACCAATCTGGGCAACATGGCAAAACCCTGTCTCTACTACCAATATAAAAATTAGCCGGGCATGGTGGTGCATGCCTATAGTCCCAGCTACTTGGGAGGCCTAACTGGAGAATCACTTGAGTTCAGCAGGCAGAGGTTTCAGTGAGCCGAGATCATGCCATTGCAGTCCAGCCAGAGTGACAGAGCAAGACCTTGTCTCAAAAAAAAATTTTAAAAAAATATATACTCAAGTGAAATAATAGATGCAACTGTCCTATATGCTTCAAGTAGATCTGATCTCGTAATTTGTAATCATTCAAACCGGAACTGAAATGATGTTGACCTTTGTGGTTTTTATGAAAAAAACCAGAGTAAATAAAATGAGTACAGGTTTTATATAAGAAATTACTGTCAAGCACTTTTTAATTATCCACTTAGCAGAAGAGAGGCTATTATTTATTAAATGCAGGAGCTGCTATATGCCTTCTTCACGTCCTGTGAGGTAGGTATTCTAGTAAAGGAATGAAAGATGAGAGATTGAACTGACCTGCCCAAAATGAATTAATGTAATTTCATTGGAAATAACCTGATTGTTTTGCCAGGATGATTAAATGGTCCTTTCTCTGTAAGGTAATGAGGTTATATCTCTATTTTGATTGTTCCGTGTCATTTTTTTCCCACAATGTGATGGCTTTTCCACTTCGTGTCTTCTTTCGTTTAATATTTCCTTGAATTACTCTTTCCAAATGTCCCACTGTGCTTGTCCAGCCCTCCTCTTCATGTGCTGGTCATGGGCAGGTGAAGCTCCTTTTTCACTTCTCTCTGAAAATTTTTTTAATAAAAGAGTGAACAAGTCAGGTAAAGATGCCATTTTTGTTTCTGCTTCTTTCTCTCTGCTGTATGTGGTTGATTTCTAAGAGAAGAGGGTACCACAGTATTAAAACTGGAATTCTCCCAGAGGAAAACTGCTTGAAAGAGTTCTCTGTAATCACTGTCTTCATTCTCCGGCTCAGCTGGATTCTATCCCCATTATCCATTCTCTTGTCCAAATCACCAGTAATCTGATGTTGCCAACTTCAATGGTTACATGTAGCCCCACAGAGAAGAGTATATCTTCTATTCAAATGTAAATCCCCTGAAAGGAGGGAAACTGTCTCAGTTACTGCTATAAATTCAGTGCCTGGAACACTACCTGGTTCTTAACAAATATTGCTAATTGTGTAGTTATCATTCATTCATTCATTCATCAGTTTTGAATGTCTACTTCACAGGCACTGTGTTAAGCTTCATGGGAGCAAGTTGAATGGGATAAGTTCCTGTTTCTAGACATTTATAGATTTATGGTGGAGGCAGACACATCAACCATTTTAGTACAGTATGACTCATGAATTATAATGTCACCCCATAAATTTATACAATTATAAGTTGTCAATTTACAATTAAAAATAAAATTACCTATTTGAAAACAAAACAAAAGATCTCAGAACCACTGATCTGAGCCTCAGTTCAGTTTTGCCACAGGTGGCATCAGAACCTTAAACCATGCCCCATACCTGCTCCTTATTGTGGAGCCACAATTACTCTGATTTTTTACAGATTCAGACTCATAAAGCTGAGAAAATTAAAGATGTTTTTGACACTCAACACAGCCTCTAAACTGTATCAACTTCTTCTCAAGTGCTAGACAAGATTGATAAAATTAAAACTTACAAATCATCTGTCAATAAGAGCAGCATAAAATATACTATGTGTGTTGATTAATTCTGAAATCTTATTTCAGATTTTAATATATATATTAAATATATATATTTAAAATGTATTTTCAATAAAAAAGGAAACTTAGAGTCCATTCATTACCACAGATGCTTCAGAGTATTAAATAACTCTTGTACTAACTTTTTGGATGCCAGTCAAGTTGTGTGTTGTTTTTAAAATATAATGATATGAATAGTGTATAGAATGAGGTTTAAATAATAATCACAGAACAATGTATATCTCAGTCCACTGCAGCTATTTGATCCAATTTCTAACTATTATGGGAATTCTAATTATTCAAGAAAAAATACAGGTGAGATTTTATATGCAAAAAGCAATAAATTTTTGAAGAATATATTTCCTAATGTAAGTATTTGAATGTCTATATTTAATAACAGAGTTTATTAAAATAAAGGAAGCAAAGTAAAAGTAATATGACTTTCACAGCATATAGTAAACAGATCAGTCAGTAGTATATTAAATGTTTCTAATAAACCTGAAGTGTAGTTCAATAGAGTAGAGGACCACTGAATATGCAAGAAGGGTCATCAATGTATTTCTTGATGTGTGCATGTAACTTTAGAAAGACCACTTCTATTTTCAGGCAAGTGTGGCACATGGATCACTTCAGAGAAGGCACCTGGATTTCAAGGCATGAGTTAGGCAGTGGCATTTCTATGTCTGGTGTCATTTAGGTGTGGTGCAGTGGGGATGTGTAGTGCAGTTAAATTTCTGTGTTTTTGGTGCAGACTCCTTTATTGTTTTGTTCAGTTAAAAAGTTTTATGCAATCTTAAGGTTTCTTGTCTATGCTGCTTCCCTCAAAGAGAAGCTTTTGGTTTTTATTTTTTTTATTTTTTATTTATTTATTTATTTATTTATTTATTTATTTATTTATTTATTTTTAACTGAAAGAAAGAATAATGCCACAGCATGGATGCTAACAGTCACATTGTTGAGGGCTGGGGTCCAGCCATGGCTCTTGGATTACTTGAATGTTGCTTCTCTCCTAGCTGCTTGGAACATTTTGCCATTTTGCCCACACACTGGGTGGTTGATAGGCCTGTCCATATTCAGCCCTTTATACTCATACTTGCATTCTGAGTAGGAGGGATCCCACACAGACTAGGTGACAGCAAGTGTCCCATTGTTCACTGTCTTTTGACTCTTTTCTTGTCACCCTCAACCTCCACTGGGCCATATGAGACAGCACTCCATGTCAGCAGTCCTATCAGTGAACGTATCTGTGGTACTTTGATAATGCTATGGGCACTAGCATGTGATGTTCAACTAACTCCTGTAAAGGTGTGTAAGGGGAGCCCGCTACATTGCAAAACAGCTTTCCTAGGCCCCTCTGAGTAAAAACAGACTCTTCCAAGAAGAGTTAGCCAGAGTTTTTATTTGAATAGCCAGGCATGAGTGATGGATAATTATTAATAGTCAAAGAGCAATTCCCAACAGTCAAGCATAAACAGGGAATAACACTGATTTCTTATTTAGATGCATTAAGAGTCCTACTTACTTATTATAGTGACAGAACCAGGAAGGCTGATTAAAGAATAGACTATAGAGCTTTTCTACTTATTTTTGAATATTTTAAATGTCATGTGGTTCAAATTCTACTATAAAGATCTCATCACAAAACATATCTCAAAGCAAAAATAGGAGATGATAAATTATCTGGAAAATAATCATTTAAGGGAGGATTTTCCTCACTGTTCTCCCAACTTCATCATCATTACTAGACAAATTGGCATCTCTTCCTTCAATTTATGGATGTTAAGAGTAAAACATGCAACATATGTTTTAATTTACCAAGTAAGATTCCTTTTCTCTGTTGGTACCAGAATGTTTTTGAGCTGAACACTCAGCATCCTTTGGCCAGTGTGTTAATTATGCTTTATTCATAGTGAAAGGTTTAAATTTGTTATGCTGCAACTGTTCAGCCCTTGACAAATGACTCTGATAGGTGACACTCCTTTTTAAGTAAATAAAGAACAGCAGGAACTGAATTTCTTCTAAAAAAAAAATGTGTAGTACTGGGAGCTTCTTTGGCAAGATACCATTCATCCTCTTACTTTAAGTCTAAAAAGTCATGTGCTTTCCAACAGAGCTAATAATATTTCAGAGGGGGAGTGTCCTCCTGGGGCTTCCTTAGTAGCTTCCACTCCCATTCCTCCTTTGGCTGGTTCTACTCTTTGGATTTAGTGAACTTTATAGTAACTTCTACCTCATCCTTATAAAATATACTGGATGTTAGTTTCAGGGTAAAAGATTCTTACAGGCTATCATTTATTCTTTTAACAAATATTTATTGAGCACTTTTATGGGCTAGGCAGTGTTCTTGGTGCTAGCAGCGCTAAGATAAACATCTTCACTTGGAGTATGCACAAAGATTTAGTATGTCGGTTTTGCTGAGATGCCAAATCCCTAAAGGGAGGAGAAGTAAATAGGTTGGAAAAGTGGTAGATATGGTAGGTATTGCAGGGAACATTGAATGCTAGACAAAAGTTTTTGCGTTCTATCCCTTCATGGCTTTTTGTGCAATGGAAATAAATAACTAGATATGTCCTTAAAGAAGCTTAACATAAGAGCAGTATGTTTAATGCATTGGAGAGGGGAAAGACTAGAAACTAGTTCACTTGGAATTTTATAGTTGTCCAGGTGAATGAAATTGACCTACATTGAGATGGAGTCAGTGGAATCAGAAGAACGAATGAGTGCAAGATATATTGCAGAATAGAAAAGAGAGAAAGGGAGTAAACTTTTAAATAAAATCAGAACCTGAGAGACAAGGAATATGGTATACTTCATCTGCAGGGAACATGCATTCTGTTTCAAAATGTTGAATTTGCAGAGTCTGAAGGTTCTGGGGACATGGAAGACAATTACAAATGCAGACTGGCCTCTTGTATGGGGCTCAGCTGACTCTTTAGATGCAGGACTCAGTCAGGTAGAGGTAACGGAGCCCTGATTTCAATGGATGAGAGAGTAGATAAAGAAGACAGTGGCACAAAACCTTGGAGAACAGGTACACTGATGTCACAAAGCGCATGAGAACCAGGATCATTTGGTGTCACAGAAACCAAAAGGAGAAGTGCCAAATTCTGCTGTGACATCTAGACACGGAGGCTGATAAAAGAAAAAGGTCATTGAATTTGAAAAGTTATTGGTGACTTTTGAGAGGGCTCTATTGGAATTGTAGGGATAAAAATTAAAATGCAGGAAAGAATAAGGCATTTATCAAAATGTAACTTAGGTTGCCATTTGAAAAAAACAAAAACAAAGGAGCACGAGACAGTATACTGCAGAAAACAAAATAAAATGAAATGCCACAACCTGAAAACTAACCAGACAGCTCTCAGATGTGAAAACTACTGATTTGTGCAAAATGAGAGATTGGTTTTGCATTCTAAATGAATCATCCTGGGCCCACAGAATACAACGTAATATGGGCTTCAACATAGGGCGTAAAAACCTGGTGTGTGGTTCTTGCTATAGCGTTGCTTGTATAATAACATACAAGAATAAATTCTCGGGGAATTCAGTGTAATATAATTCAATGTAATATAATTCAGTGTAACACTACAGGCTCCCCTGTAGTGTTAGAGATTAAGTATGTGATATGAAAATAAACATACTTCAGTCATCTGGGTTACCAGAAATGATCCTATCTTGTGAATTTGCGGTGAGCAGTGTGTTCTTTCTACTGTATGTTGCTGATTTTTTTTTCATTTTGAGAGCTAACTTATAAGCAGCTTCCTTCATTACAGTTTTAGTTTTTAAATTTCAACTCTGTGAGAATAGTATTAATACTGTGGCCTTAATTAAGGCAAGGCATACCTATAACTTACTCATTTTTGTCTTTCAACACGTTAGTTAGGGAAGGCCCTTTCAAATTCTGTACTGTCTACCTAGAAATCCAAGGGAATATGTGTCCTTTGCCCTCAAGGAACTTCCAGTCCTACAGTCAAAACAGATGGAACAAATTAATACAGTCATCTGTTTTATTCTCTCAGACAGATGTATATGATTGGAAAGGGACTCAAAATGAGGAAGCTCTAAGTTCTGCTTCAGGACAAGGTCCTCAGGAAAAAGCTTTGTAGAGTTTGTGACACAAAATAAGTCTTGTGTAGTGGATTGTTCTCTTTTCTTGAAACAAAACAAAATGCCACATGTTGTCTTTTACCTTTAATTTAAATTGTTGTTGTATTGTATGATAGATAAGAATGCAGGAGAGAGAGAGATAAAAATATGAAAGGCAAACTGACATGAAAAACTAGGGAGATAAAAGCTATTCCTTTTTTGTTCTCTTTATATCTTTCTTTGTGGAAGATTATTACAGAAACTTGCCTACTCTCTGTAGTTTTATATGTATAAAATATTGTATTTAGTGTAAAAGTTATTGGTGTTTCTGTATTTTGGTCATACTAAATAGCAGGTAAAGAAGAAATAAAGCAGTCTGGAATGTATGGAGTAATAAAATTGTTATGCTTCCCTTTAGACATTTTTTTTTTCATTTTTTTTAGGCTTTCCTTTTTTAGCCTTTCACAATATCACTTTTTGATGTTTAGAAACAACTAAACAAACTAATTTACATCAGTAAATCACATTGATGACTATTATGGAGTTAAAAATATCAGACATTTTTAAACCAGACATAGGCAAATACTTAGATTTGTTTCTCAGAAGGTCCTGAAATAGATGAATGCTTCTTTGTTTGGAAGTCCTATTAAATTTTCATTACAATATCAGATTTTTAAAGCTGCTTGTGCCCTTTACAAAGTCTTATTTTAGAAATGGCTGTATCAAACTTATTTTATGTGCTACAGTTTTCATAAATATCCTTCTCTTATCATATTATATTTCTCATCTAATAATTTTTAATGAGGCTCTTTTTAGGAAAAGGGGGCATTATTTTGTTCAAAATATCAGTTTCTGTTAACTATTGGGTATTAGGCTTAGTACCTGGGTGATGAAATAATCTGTACAACAAACCCCCATGCCAGTAGTTTACCTATATAACAAACTTGCAAATGTACCCATGAACCTAAAATAAAAGTTTTTTAAAAAAGAAAAAAAGTGAAAAGGCAACCCACAGAATAGGGAAAAATATTTGCAAATCATATATCCCACAAGGCACGTGTATCTAGAATATAAAAAGAACTCTTACAACTCAGAAATAAAAAGACAAACCAATTTAAAAATGGCCAAAAGATCTGAATAGACATTTCTCTAAAGAAGATAAACAAATGGCCCATAAGCATATAAAAAGATGCTCAATTTCATCAGTAATCAGGAAAATGCAAATGAAAACCCCAATGAAATCCTACCTCACATGCACTAGGACGGCTCCAATAAAAAAGCCAGATGGTAACAAATGTTGGTGAGGACATAGAACCGTCACGCATGCTGATGGGAATGTAAATGGTACAGCCTCTTTGGAAAATAGTCTGGCAGTGTCTCAAATAGTTAAAGATCGAGTTTACTAAATAACCAGTAATTCCACTTTGGTCTGTACCTAAGAGAAATGAAAACATATGTCTATGCAAAAACTTGTACAGAAAGGTTCATAGCAGCATTATTTTTAACAGCTAACCAGTATAAACAGCTCAGATGTCCATCAGCTGATGAATGGATGAAGAAAATTTGTATTTCCGTACAATGGAATAGTACTCAGCTATAAAATTGAATGTAGTACTGGTACATGCTACAACATAGATGAATCTTGAAACATTATGCTAGTCGCACAAGACCACATAGTATATGATTCTATTTATATGAAATGTACAGAAAAGACAAACCTGTAGAGATAGAAAAGAGATTAGTGGGCCAGGTGCGGTGGCTCACACCTGTAATCCCAGCACTTTTGGGAGGCCGAGATGGGTGGATTATGTAAGGTCAGGAGTTCAAGATCAGCCTGGCCAACATGGTGAAACCCCATCTCTACTAAAAATACAAAAATTAGCTGGGCGTGGTGGCACATGCCTGTAATCCCAGCTACTCAAGAGGGTGAGGCAGGAGAATTGCTTGATCCGGGGAGATGGAGTTTGCAGTGAGCCGAGATTGTGCCACTGCACTCCAGCCTGGCTGACAGAGTGAAAAAAAGAAAATAGATTAGTGATTGCCCGTTTTGAGGAGATAAAAGTGTTCTGAAATCTACTGTGGTGATGGTCGCACGTATCTATGAGTATACTAATTATCATTCAGTTGTGCACTCTAGATGGATAAACTGTATGGTATTTGAATTACATAGAAATAAAGCTATTACCAAAAAACACACCAAAATATCAGTTTCTGAAAAAATAGTATAGTCAGATCAGTTTTGGTTCATCACTAATGTTTATTAAATATTACAACTGTAAGAAATGAAAGCAAGTAGAATTAATATTCTATCTAATCTAAAGAGATTTTCTTTAATTTTTGTATATCCCTTGCCCTTTTTTTCTGAATAGATGATCTAGAGCCTGTTTTTTGATATGAGACAAAAAACTGTAGTGGGTGATAGAGTATTGAAAGCTGAGCCATAATGGTATATTAGATTGGAAGGACCTTGTACATTGTTCCGGTCAAGCATAAAACATACATTAATCAATTCATATGTGTGAGGCAGAGGAGATGTACAGTAAATTACGATGGTAACTTGGGGGAAATATTGACCATGCATGAAATGCTTCTGAATTCTCCCAGTAACCCTACTCACCAGCAATGTGACCTTGAGCAGGTTATTTAATCTCTGAAACTTTTTCTTACCTGTTCAATGTGGATACTACTACTCTGCTCAGAACTTTTATAAGGCTCAAATTAGATAAGTATATTATGCATCTAGCACAATACTTGGCATATCATATGAGCTCAGTAATTTAAGAGAGTTGATTGCAACAACTGAAGTAGGAGATAGCTGAAAATAAAACAGTTTCATTGAGGGTGGAAAGGAAGGAATATATCTAGGAAATATTCATAAAATTTAAGTGGTAAAATCTAATTATGTGCAGTTGTGAAAGAATAGTAATAAATAGGATGCCGTTTAAGTCTGATATATCTAAATAACATAAAAAACCGAGGGTTCCCGTGTAATACTCATTAGAACTCTGGGTTCAACATCTTTTGATAGTTACATAAAAATATCACTGCGCATCATTGTTCTTAAGGTAATTAGTGAATTATGTGTTTTAAAATTAGTCCTATATGTTGGGTTATTTAGGTGAGAAAAATAGAAGAGTTTTTTGGAAAAGAACTTGTCAATTTTTGCAGTAGAACACCTTTGGGTAAGGGTATCACAGACTTACAGTGTCCTACAGGTGATTTATCCCTTGCTTCTTATGTATAAATTTAATATTTTTTTCTATTAGGATTAACTCTCTTAGGTAAATATTGTATTACTGCATTTATTATTATTATAGTTTTAAAATCCATAGAGAAACAGTTTAGTATAATGGTTAAGACCTAAGACTCTAGAGCCAGACTTCCTAGCTCTACTACTTAATAATTAGTTAAGAAATTATTTAACTTCACTATGCCTCAGTTTTCTTACCTATAAAATGGGAATAACAGTGGTACCTATCATATAAAGTTGAGGTAAGGATTACAGGAGTGATTAATATCTCTAATAGCACAGTACCTGGCACATGCCTCATGCTACGTATGTGTTAGTTGTTAATGGTGATGTGGTGGTGGTAATGATAATGACAGCACAATTTGGTGATGACAGTTTGCAAACAGAAGCTGGCACAGCCCAGTTCCTTGAGTAAAGCACTCAACTGATATTAGTATAAACACCTCTGTACTGACTGGAAAGAAAGCCATTGACCCACTTCCTATTTCTATTACTTTTGTAATCTGAGTTTAAATTATGTATCAATGGTTCCTATTCCATATTGCCCCTGTAGTCTCTAATTGTTTCAGTAGATATGATGAAATTCTCAAAACAGCACCAGTTTTAACTCACTTCTAAGAGTTTTAACTCATTTCTAAGACTTTTCAGGAAGACTGGAAACCTGTGACACAAAAGTGTGCTTGTCAGCTCCAGAATGCTGGAAAACTACTCTAAATCGATAGAATATTTTTTCTTAAGTTTTGCAGTGAAGAGTCTCAATTTTCTCAGCTGCTGCCTCCTATAAGCCAGAATTAACTCCTTTTATTGTGTGCACTTTTTAGCTATCTGAACTTGAATTTGTTCTAGCTCGTATCATAGGTGTTTGCATATCTCTCTGTACATACTGAAATCCTCACAAGGGTAAGGGCGATGTGTTATTTTTCAGCTTTTCATGTCAGGACTTAGAACAATACCTAACCCATAAAATGACAACATTTTTTTGTTGTTGAATAAATGAATGTATGAGTCAATTCAGAAGGATTGCTCAAATGACTATAAAAAATTTTCAGTTATACTAAACACTATGCTACACAGTTAAAGTGGATTGATTAATGGTAAATAGTGGAGAATATTCTTCAATAGAACAATGAGAGCATTCAGCTGTCCAGCTGGACATCTATCTGGACACTGAAAACAAATGGAAATCTTGGGTAGAAAAAAAATCCACCTAAAAGATTGCCGAAGCTTTACTTTAGTTCAGTCTGAATCTTGCGATTATTATGAAACTGTATTTCAGAATGATCTGTCTTATTTAACACCATTCTTTCATTCACCTCCTGAAAAAGCACAGTAACCTAGATCATCAATCTGTTTCCAGGAGCATCAGCAGAAATTGCAAGATTCTTTTGACCACAAGACTCTGTAGGCTTGCCAGTGAAAACATGGATTTTTTTTTCCTTGCCTTTTGCACTTGGCATTCCATGTAGTAAGCAGAAACAAAAATCTGGATTCAAAATCTCTGTAGGCTGCTCTTTCCCCAGAACTCACATTCAGAAATGCATCTTTGGAAGCCAGTGTGCTGTAGCTGCTAATCATAGCAGGCAGGTGTTCAGGATTACAAGGGCAGGTAGGAAGTCTGCCCATGCTGCGGATTTGTGGGCACTTTACAGTGTTGGTACTTCTGTCACAACATAGTCCATGCTAGACTTCTGCCTTGCAATTCATCTAGTTTTTCCCCTATGGATTTTAACATTTCACCTAGAAATAACTTTCCTACATATTATAAGCCCTATTTAAACATTTGGGTGGGCTTTTGTGTAAATAGTGTCTTTTTTTCCAGATTCCATTTTAATAAATGTGAATTCTTAATCTGATCCCAGAAAGAACTGTGAAAAGCAGCTTTATGATAAATATTGTTTAAATGTGCTTTTCTAAACTTTTATTTTTGAGAAAAGCCTGCATGACAGTTTTGATGATGCAAATGCTGTGTCATTTATTTTATTTAGTTTAAAGAAAAATGCATATTTGAGAATATCTGGCAATTTATGATAAATAGATAACCTCAAAAATTACATACAGTACTGCTGAAATTCACATGGTTAACTTAATTACACTGTGGTAAATACTCAGAGGGAGCATCATGAGTATCAGAGGTTACTTTTAAATAGTACCAAAATCCCTGACTCTAATTTAAAAAGCAAAGCAAAACAAAAACCTTCAACACATTCTAGGAAATGAGTTATGGGTGATGTTATTCCAGTGTTGTTTTGAGTTTAGGAAGGTAAAGGAAAATTATCAGAAAATGAGAATTTAATAGAGAAACCCAGACACTGCAAAAATCTTCTTAAAAGACAAACAAGTCAAGAGGCTATCTGGACAGACCTGGGTAATGGGTGACATTGTAAGATCAACCGAGAAAAGATAAGAAAACACCCCTACTGCTACGACCAGACCACTTGCATCCTCTCTTCCCCCCAGAATTATCCTTTATGGGTGATGGCGAAAGAACTGAATACCTATATCTCAAACTACTCTAAATGTGAACATTTCAGTCATCCAAAAAGCAGCAAGTAGGGAGACTACCCTTGTCAGAGTTATAAATGACCTCCTCACATTGCAGATTTTACTTTCTCCTGCACTAAGATCCTTCCGCACTTGATCTTAGCACAGATTTCAACACCATCTATTATGGCATAGCTTGAAAATGCTTGAGGGTGTTTGCCTTTCGTCTGTTTCCGTTTTAAAATGGTTTCATTCTTACCCTTCAGATGGTTGACATCATGTATCAATGGCTGCCCATTGCTCTGGGGCTAAAATGTTTGAAGCTGGTATTCATTGGGCTTCTAATACAGATTCAGCTATTTAAATTTTTTAGGCTGCCTTTAGGCCTAGTGCCTGCTAGACAGAATAGTGGCTGTCAGTGTTAGCTGAAGAAAATAATGTTTAAAATAATGCTGCCACTTTCGTTCCTTAGCAGGAGTGGGGGAAGAGGCAGTAGGTGGAAGGCTAGTTTTGTTTTTATTGACATTATGGAAATAGAGATCTGAAAGAAATTCCACAAGCTGATAGTTCATCCCATGTTCCCTAGAGCAGTGCTTGGCCTTGTGCTTAAGTATTGCAGTATAGGTATGGATTCCACAGTCTCTCATTTTCTGCTGTTTCCATTCTAAAAGTTTATTGTTTTAAAAAATTTTCCTTTATATGACTTTAATGCATCCTGATTTGGTTTTCCATTTTCATTTAGACCATGGTGGTCACTTATCAAAACCTTTACTTACTGTTTGGTACTGTGCCAATTAGCTCATCTGATAATTTGCTTTAAACACAGCAAGAGCAATCATTGCAGGACCCTTTACTGCAGAGGTCCCCAGTCCCTTCAGAGTTCGGGTATCGGTCCATGGCCTGTTAGAAACTAGGCCTCACAGCAAAGGAGGGGAGCAGCAGGCAGGCAAGCCAGTGAAGCTTCATCTGTATTTGTAGCCACTCCCTATCGCTTGCATTACTGCCTGAGTGCCACCTCCTGTCAAATCAGCAATGGCATTAGGTTCTCATAGGAGCGTGAATCCTATTGCAAACTGTGCATGTGAGGGATCTAGGTTTCGTGTCCTTATGAGAATCTAATGCCTGATGATCTGTCACTGTTTCCCATCACCCCCAGATGGGACTGTCTAGTTGCAGGAAAACAAACTCAGGGCTCCCACTGATTCTACATTATGGTGAGTTGTATAATTATTTCATTATATATCACCATGTAATAATGATAGAAATAAAGTGCACAATAAATGTAATGCCCTTGAATCATCCCCAAACCACCCCTAACCACTGGGTCCATGGAAAAATTCTCTTCCACAAAACCAGTCTCTGGTACCAAAAAGGTTGGGACCACTGCTCTACTGTACTTATTAGTGTAGCAGATATTCTTATTAGGAATGATATGCAAAATGTTTTTCATTGTTGTCTCAGGAATCAGCAGAACACCAGGGTTAGCACATAAAAAGCACTTGATAAGTGATAAATTGATGAATATATTAATAAGCTACTAGGGTTAATAAAAGTTGAAAGTGGGACAAAGAGCAAATTCCCTCTTAAACAGAGAGATCATTTTACTGTGAAGCACAAAGCAGATATTGCTGATATAGTTTAAAACACCTAAAAAATCATATTAATGTGACCCTTCAGAATTCTGATGAATGTAGATATATAGTTGTTTCTTGGTGTCAGTGGCAAACTGGTTCCAGGACCTCCCATGGATACCAAAATCCATGGATGCTCAAGTCTCTGATACAAAATGGAGTACTATTTGCATATAAGCTATGCATATCCTCCCTTACACATTACATCATCTCTAGATTACTTATAATACCTAATACAACATAAGCGTTATGTAAATAATTGTTATACTATAGTGTTTAGGGAATAATGATAAGAAAGAAAAGTCTGCACATGTACACTACAGATGCAACTCTTTTCCCAAATATTTTCTATCTGTCGTTTGTTGAATCTGCGATACAGAATGCATGGATACTGAGGGTTGACTGAATTTATTGTTAATGCTTAAACATTTGAAATTTGCATTGTCAGAATTCTCAGGAAATACTTGATGTTTTGGTATTTATATGGGCTTTTAAGTGCATACATAAGATCATATCGATTGTTAATTTGGCTAAGTCTGTGTGGACTGTATGGTGGGTAAAATATACAAAGGAAGTGAAAGACACAAAATTCTTAATATATTTTCATTACATATTGTGTTAACTTTTTTCCTTTGGGGCTACATTTTTTTTCAATGTTAATAGATGTCTTTGGGGAAAGAAAGTATAATTTAAAAGTGTGTATTCTCCCACAATTTTATGAGAAGATTTAATAGGTAAAAAATAAGGTTTTAATATACTTTGATATTTCATCTATTTTGTCGTTCTATTTTATTCATATCACATAATAT
Organism: Papio anubis; assembly: GCF_008728515.1. Classification (NCBI taxonomy): domain Eukaryota; kingdom Metazoa; phylum Chordata; class Mammalia; order Primates; family Cercopithecidae; genus Papio; species Papio anubis. Next base: position 80,018,551 of record NC_044978.1, read on the forward strand.
CAATTCTTATCATCATTTCCCCCTTCAAACATGATTCTAGTCGTGTCTTGTCTTTAATTCCAAGTATATAGAATAACTTAAAATTCTTCTCTGTTCGTATGTACATCTAGCTCTATTAATAAAACACTCCTAATTTTAAAGTATATGTATTTAGATAACTAATTTAGTAATTATTTTATTATAATAGGAAAGAAAGTGCCTACAAATCACTTGAAAATTATTTAAAAGAACAAAATAATGGGTCTAACAGTGGTATTCTGTTCTGGTGTTAAAACTTCCACCATAGATTCTAGCAACTCAGTGAATGCTGGTGTTTCCTGGATTTTGAATTGGTACTTAACTGTCATATTCTCATCATAAAACTGTGAGATGATGTCATCGGGGCAATATTGTCTACTTTTAGAGGACTTGTGTTACTGAGAAAGTTAATATCCTATTTTGGTGAAATGACCTTTTTTTGTTGTTTTGCTTCTTTGTTAGGGATACATGCAATACAGAACTCACCTCATTTTAGTATTATGTTTCAGGGGACCTATTTTGTGTACAAATGTGTGAGTTTATGTTACCAATTCTTCTTAAGTCATGCACATACTTCTTACAGTCTTACTAAGAAACGTAATGTTTTACCGGGGTCTGAGTGATATCAATGGCATTTTAGTAACTAAAAATTTGTTGAAACAAGCTCTGTTTTCTTAAGTGAAACATCTATGATTTTCTTAGCTATATGGTTCCGTTGAATGCCTGAATGGTGGCATTATTGTAAATGTGTAAATCATTTAATCATATTCTCATAACTAATGAGAATAATACACAGAACTCCCTTTGGATAGTATGTTAATTTCATTACTTAAACTAAGTCACATCATCAGGAATCCAACTGCCTTTAGATTAAATTTGATATTGTTTAAGTAGCTTGGGAGAACTCTTTGGATTTTACACATTAGCTAACCCTGTTTAGCATTTCATATAATTTGGCATGACTATGTTGTACATTTATTTCATATTCTATGACAATGAGAATTTTCAAGAGTAGTTGCTTATTCTTTCTTCAAAGCAAAGAAAGCCAATAATACTCTGAGGGGTGGGACTAGAATTGTTTATTTTTTCTGGTGCCACTTTTATTTATTTCTCAACTAGTCCAAACAGCTACATAAATATTGAGTCTGCCTATGTCGGGGGTCCCCAATCCTTGGGCCGCTGACTGGTCCTGTTCCTTGGCCTGTTAGGAGCCGGGCTGCACAACAGAAGGCAAGCAGTAGGTGAGTAAGCATTACCACCTGAGCCCCACCTCCTGTCACATCAGTGGTGGCATTAGATTCTTATGGGAGCGGGAACCCTACTTTGGAACTGCGCATGTGAGGGATCTAGGTTGCATACTCCTTATGAGAATCTAATGCCTGATGATCTGAGGTGGAACAGTTTGATCCCAAAACCACAGCCACCCACCCTTGTCTAAAAATTGTCTTCCATGAAACTGATCCCTGGTGCCAAAAATGTTGGGGACCACTGGTCTAAATAATCTACATCTTTTTGTGAGTTGAATGATTAGGGTCTGGGCAAAAGGACATTGTTTTTGTTTTCTATTTATTAATCTATTATTTTTAGTTGTGGCATTGTATCATGGAAATGACATTGAGAAATTAGTAGAATCCAACTAGTGAAATGACAGAAAAGTAGTAGACAGAAATAGTGAAATTAGTAGAATTTGGCAAAATAATAGAGACCTGAAGATATGATCTATGAGAAGATATTAAATGCAGTGCTTTAAGCCTCTAGGGAAAGCAGCCAGGAACGATACGATAGCATCTCAAAGTATGTAAATTATTCCTACAATGAGTAGAAGAACATTGATTATCAGTAGACCACACAAGCAGATGAAGCTACAATATTCCCAAGGATACATTTTGTTGTGGTTCAGAGATAAACCTTAAATATCTAGCAATCAATAATGAAATGCTATATTATGAAGCCAAAATCCCAGGGGGCACTTATTAAAGAAGATCTGCAGCAATTGTGTTATTATTTTTGAGTAAATACACACCAGGTGGAGGAGCCAGCTCAAAGGATGAACATGAGTTTTGTCCTTTTGGAATCTCTGGTCTAATGGGTCTCTGCATTCTCATGATGCCCATCATGGTGGTTATTTCTAGAGTTATTTCCAAATCCTAGAGTGATTTTAAAGGAAGATTAGCAGCCGAAGTTACATTCAGGAGTTGAAAGGTGTTTGAAGTGCTCATTTATTCTGAGGTAAGAGGCCAAGGTCTTGGTTTCTCTCCCTCCACCACTCCTCCCCTCCTCCCCTCCTGAGAACCACCAAACACCCATGCACATTTGCTCCCCCCCCCCCCACACACACACATATAATCAGTATCAGAGGTTCTCTGAAATAGGCCAGATTGTGTGTATAACAGTATAGTGATCCCATCTGGAAACTGAGGGAATAATGGTAAATCTGTCCTCAGAGAAAAGCCTCGACCAGATAAAACTTGATTTCAGGGACCAGCCCAGAACACAGTGCAGGAATGGAATAAGCCATTAAATCCTACACTGTGCTGCAGAGTCAGGGCAACTCATGTTGGAGGTTGGAATGGGGTGGTGGGGAGCAGTATAAAGTTTTATGTGGGCCCCCTGTAGAGTTATGCACTGATTTAACACATCTGGGCAAGGAATAGCTTGGCAGCTGTAGTGCTGATTGCAAAATTTATGATTGAGTAGTAAGACGTCTTGGTGAGAGTGGGGATGCGTAGTGGTCATGGTGTTGTCATCTCAGAGCCTTCAAAAGGTTTCAGAAAGAAAACAGAAATCTACAAGCTAAGAATGTAGGTGAGTCTGTGTTACAGAACTCAGAAAGGACAGAAGTGATGAAATCACTATTAGCCACCAGATTTGGAAGACCTATATTGATTCTATAATTACGGGGAGAACAGAATTCTAAAATCTGGAGTCCCTGTGCTATGACTGGGTTACGTTTTACATAAGAAAGAAAACATCAGTGATGATAATAACCACAATACCAAATTTCAAAATAACGCAGAGATTTCTCCTTGTTTGACTCTCTCAAAACTCATCCATACAAAATACATAAACTGAGTTTATGAAAGAGGAAATGTAACTATTAAATAAAAAATGTTCAGCCTAATTAGGAAAGAGGAAAATGTGAGTTAAATTAAGGTAACACCGTTCATCTGTTAACAGAAATTTGAAAATTAATGACATTATCCAGTGGTGACATAGGTATGGAGACTCAAAGTATTATATATTTCAATACATAATAGTCATTATGAATTAGTATATATATTTTGGGAAGCAATTAGGCAGTATGTGTCAATTTCCACAAAATGGATTTTCGACTCCTGTTAGCCCAGGAGTTGTATTTCTGATACTTCATCCCAAGGAAACAATCCCTATTATGAAAATAAATAAATAAATAAATAAAACCGTATCTGCACGAAAATGGTCTTCATGTTAAGAGTAGCCAAAATGTGTGGGCAACCAAAATGTTCAACAGTAAAATCAGGATCATGGATTATGTAATTATTCTAAAATGAAACATCAACTTAACCAAATATGATTAAAGATCGTGAATATGAAGATTGACATAACATGGAAAAGGCTTATGATGTGGGATTAAGTAGAAAAATAAGATTTAAAAATGTTATGCACATGAAATAAACTTATCAAATACATGCTCATAAAAGTACAGTGGCGCCAAACAATGGTTGTGTCAGCAAAGTGAGAGGGTTTGTTTTTTTGTTTTTTGAGATGGAGTCTTGCTCTGTCTCCCAGGCTGGAGTGCAATGACATGATCTCGACTCTCTGCAACCTCCACCTCCCGGGTTCATGCCATTCTCCTGCCTCAGCTTCCCAAGTGGCTGGGACTACAGGAGCCTGCCACCATGCCCAGCAAATTTTTTTGTATTTTTAGTAGAGATGGGGTTTCACCATGTTGGCCGGGCTGGTTTCAATCTCCTGACCTTGTGATCTGCCCAGCTTGGCCTCCCAAAGTGCTGGGATTACAGGTGAGAGGGTTTAAAAAAAAAAAAAAAATATATATATATATATATATATAAAATTTTCTTAATTTTTGAAATGTCCTATTATATAGTTATCTTGCTTTTATTTTCAAAAATTGTATATTTTAATATTTAGCTATTTAAGGTAAGTAGCATATACTTATTTCATATATGAATAAATAAAGTGAGTTTTCAAATGTTTAGACGCCAGCAGCTTCCACATTTCCTGGACAATTCCAGTTCTCATGATTTTCTCCAGGAAAAGAAAATAGTGCCATAGAGGGATATGAAGATTTCATTTACAGAGAGCCCAAAAAGTGTTCTTGTCTTGGCCTGCACTAAACGTCCCAATTCTTTATTGTTCCACCTTCCTTTTAGATGTAGTCACAGATGTTTGCCATTCAGCTTTCGACTTCAGCATACTTAGACTGCTGGGATTGGCCTAAATGATCATGGTCCCTGATGCTCTACATTTAAGCAGTAGTTAAAAGTTGACGTGAAATTCCACATACTTTAAAGCTAATTAGGGGCTGGGCATGGTGGCTTTCACCCAGCACTTTGGGAGACTGAGGTGAGAGGATTGCTTGAGACCACGAGTTTGAGACCAACATGGGCAGCGTAGCAAGACACCTTGTCTACTAAAAATAAAAATAAATCAGCTGGGTGTCGTGGTGCATGCCTGCTGTCCCAACTACTGGGGAGGCTCAGGCGAGAGAATTCATTGAGCCAGGGAGGTCGAGGCTGCGGTAAGCCATGATCATGCCACTGTACTCCAGCTTGGGTGACAGAATGAAATCCTGTCTCTTAAAAAAAAATTAAAAAAAGAAAACTAATTAGGGATTGTTAGTTTTAAATTGCCTTTTTGGCAAGTCTGCAAGAGTTTTCTGCTAAGCCCAAAAATATTTTAATAGTTTAAAATATTTGTATTTTGTAGAGTGGTTAAATTATAAAGTGAAGAAATTCATCTTTCTTGAGGGCTTAATATGTGTCATAGCCTCTGCTATTCATATCTCACCTCATTCTTCATCATGATTATTTCCTCTTATAGGACTTGACTATGTCTTTCATAGGACTAATCTCAGTATGTAAATATGTGATATATTTCTTGGTTTCCTTATCTCCTGTCTCCTCTGTTTGTATGTAAGCTCCATTGTAAAGACTCTGTGCATCTTTTCTCTGTTTTAACTATACCACCGAACCCAGAGCCAGGCAATAGTAAGGTCTCTAATTATTTTTGAATAAGTAAATACTTCATGAGGTCATATTTATTATTTCCATTTTATAGATGAGAAAACTGAGAGCCACACCCGTTGTCACATTTAGAGAATAACATATTTAGTGATGATAGGATTATAATACAGACCTGTAAGCACCAAAACCTATTATCTTTTCATTTGGCCATGCTGCTGGTTTTATATTTTAAACTACTATATAGGATTATCAGATTTATCATAGGAGATTCAGAAGTAAACTTCCTTTGACAAACTGACAATTTTAAAAATCCTGAGTTTGTTTGCTTTCCCTCCCATTTTGCTCTTTCTCTTCTCTCCTTTTCCCTCCCTCCCTCCTCTTCCCTCCCTCCCTCTCTCACTCACTCCCTCCCTCCCTTCCTTCCTTCCTTTTTTTCTTCCTTCTTCTCTCCCTCCCTTTCAGTCTGGCTGTCAAAAATGGTAAATCTGTTGCGTGTGCACCAGGTCCTTAGACTAAATATCCTGCTTACTCATTACTCATGTTTCTTTGTTGCTTTTATCTTTTCATTCAACTGTAATAATCCAATGTTGTGTTGAGTTTGGGGAGCCTTTAATATGTCATTAGGAAGACTTTGATAAAAGAAAAGGGCAGGTGTCCCACCTGTGAAAAAGCAATAATACAGGGGATTAGTTTCCCAAGTCCAGCATGGGGCTTACTGCACTGGCCAGCTTCCAAGCTACTGAAGATATGCACAGCTGGCCTTGGAGGAGCCACCGAAAGCAATGGCACGCACCCCAGTAGACTTCTGGTTATTGTGTAATGAGAACTGAACTTAGAAGACAAACTTGGTTTTCGATTATTGTTGTATCTGTGACGTTCCTTTGGTGAATCATAATACCCAGTATGGAATCGTAATACCCAGTATGGATTACCCAATGAAGGCACTGTCTCACTGACTTTGGTTCTGAGATCTGACCCTCACAATTTCCCAACACATACTTTAATTGTGTTGAATTCTATTGAGAAAACTGTTCATTTCTCTAATCCCTTTTCTTCCATCTTTTCCTCCTATTCCATTTTGCTTCTTTTCCTCCTTAAATCATTACCATAGTCTTGGCCTGAAAAAAGTCAGCATAAGCCAAAGGCAGTCTCTTGAGGGAGATATTACTTTCATGTGTGGCCTAAACTTAGTACATAAACTACTCCCTGGAAAAGAAAACAAAAACTGTTCACCAGGAGATGGAGAGTATATTCTTCTGTAAAGAAATTTTTCCACTGTGCTTCCTGATATCCTAAATGTTCCCCAACACGATGAAACAAAATTTAGGTTCCTGTCTGGCACCAAAATATTGTCCAATGGAAATATTTTTAAAAACACTCTGTGACTGTAATTTTTAAACGCAGTGAAGACAAAACTACTTTCAGTGTTATTTTTTTCCCGTAGACATCAAAGAGTTTCACTGTGTTTAGATTAAAAGTGCTGGGGTAGGGGACCCCCGTGCTCAATGGAGTCTTAACCATTATATATGTTCAAAAAGTATGGGTATTTGAAGAATATAAGTTCTTGAGATTATTTCTATAGTGAGTCAGATGAAAGTATTTTTTCTTAATGTTGATATTTTTATACCCATAGGATGTTCCTTTATAAAGTTTATTATGCTTCCAGAGGACAGTGGCAGGTGTAAGACACGAAGCACAACTAACTCAAAAAGAGTTCCTTCTTGGGACTGTTAGTTCACCATTGCTATCTTCCTATGTGAAAGCCAAAAAAAAAAAACCTTGAAGACCACATGTGTCTATATGAAAAGCCTTATAAGAAGTTGCAAATATTGTGTAAGAATGAGAATAATTTTATCTGAAAGTATTATATGATCAAGGTGACATGGTGAAATTTGATTTTGGGGCTGGATGTAGTCGCTCACACCTGTAATCTCAGCATTTTGGGAGGATTGTTTGAGGCCAGGATCACTAGAGACTAGCCTGGGCAACATAGTGAGACCCCATCTTTACTAAAAGATAACAATAAAAAAATTAGCCAGGTGTGGTGTCATGCACCTGTAATCCTGGCTACATGGGTGAGTGAGGCAGGAGGATCCATTTAACCCAGGATTTTGAGGCTGCAGTGAGCTATGATCGTGCCATGGCATTCCAGCCTGGGAGTGCTGGAGACAGAGCAAGATCCTGTCTCAAAAAAAGGAAGAAAGGAATTTGATTATTTTAGAAGTCATTCATCCATAGGTTCACCAAGGATCTATTTATACTCTACCATCCTAGGCACTAGAGTTCAAGATGAATTAGACTGGTTCTCTGTTTTTTAGTGCTTGAGAATAGTAGATGAATGCTAACTTATAAAGAAAGAACTGCAATACAACATGATATGTGCTGTATTGATGATGGAGATAGGCAGGGTAGTATTCAAAGTATTTATCAATTTGCCTTTCAGCAAATCATAATGGATGCTAGTCTCAATGCTGGAACCAAGTTTGGGAGACCTCCTGCTTGGCCAGGGGTTTTCTTCCTTGAGTACCCATTTTGTGTGGCATTCCAGGGGCTCTGGGGAAGGGGCTAGGATGGTCAGGTATTAGGAAAAGAGGCACTTGGGGTGAGTGGTGCTTCTAAAACTGACCAACAGCCAGTGTGATAGTGCTGATGTGTACCAGCTGCAAATCAGCTCTGGATTTGGGGTGATCATTTCATTCATTTAAATATGAATGTCCAGATATTTCCATCACTATTATTCTAGATTGCTGTCTATTTTAGCTTCACTGAGTACATTTCTGCAGCTGTCACTAAGCTTTGCTTTAAATGATGTATGCACCGCCCCAGGGCAGGTGGGGCATGTAAGGAAGACTTTGATGGGGCTCTGCTCAGCTCCAGGTTATGGATTTAAATGACCGATAGCATGTGTGGGTTCACCAAAGACATTACTACTACAAAAGGGTAGTTATGTGCTACCTTTAATCTGACCATATTGCATTTCATCATTGGTTGCTGCAGTGAAATAAAAAACCTTGCCATACAGTGAATACTTTAATCTGTCATCACAAGGAAGGTCTTGTCCATTGTGGCTCAAAATCTAGGCCTAATGACCAGAGATAGTCATAAGACTGGCATAGTCTTTAAATAAAAACAGAGTTGTTCAGTAGGTTCTCTTTGCAAGACTTCCTCTAAATTAATATTAGATATTTTTGGTTGTTTCATCCAATGGAATAAAAATAAGGAATAGAATTAAGGGAGAAAAAATTTATTTCTTAAACACACATGCATGCACCTGCGTGCACGCGCACACACACACACACAGAGCACCAAAAAGGTATTTGCAAGCCATTTGGTGGTGTTTGGATTACTGCATCAACATTTTCTAGCACAACAAACACAACATGTTTCTGTCAGGTAACTAAAGAAAACAGTTCCCTACATTCTTCTGGAATGTACAACTGATCTGGCCAGATTATAATTGACATGGCTGGACAAGGACTGGCTATTGATTTATCACAATTTGTGATGCAACTGAATGGGAGTGTTCCTACTTCTAAACAGTCCTCCCTCTCCCTCACAAGAAAGACAGAGTGTGTAGCCAGATCAAACAACTGTGCTTCATGATTGCGTGTACTCGGGCAGAATGATTAGGACTCCAGAGGGATTTGTGTGCCTGCATCATGCCCTGGGCACTTCCCCTCCTCAATCCCTTTGGAATTTCTCAGCTGTAGCCATCAGTCCAGTCCGAGGGGCTAGATGAGCCCGAAAGGAGCAGAGCACATTGCTCTCATTCATTACCACTCGTGAGTTCTTGCCACAGTTCTGGAAAGCCAATAGAATTCTGCAGGCTGACTGCCCTCCTTAGCGGTGCGTTGGATACACCATGCTCTACTTCTACCCTGTACCTCCTGAAGGTGGTGCTTCCTATGATACTCACATAATGATCTGCATGCCTGTTGGAAGTGAAATCAATTGACTTGGCTGGCATTCTTGTATTTACTTTGGTGGACCTAGGGTTAGGGCTTTTGTAGGTACTGAAGACCAGGTGTGGTCGTTTAGTTAGAAAAAAAATGATTTTCTTTTGCTTCTCATAGAATCATATTGTTGGAAGGAAACATGGAGCTCCAGTACAGTCCTTTCATGTTATAGATAAGAAGTCTAATATTCTGTAGAACTTAATGACAATGCATGGGAGGTCTCTGGCTCTCTAGCCACTGTTCCTGCTGTCTTCCTAGTTCAGGAATGATTCAAATCAATATTCAACTGACGGAAATTCTGAATTAAATCACTGTATTTGAGTGAAAATATCAGAGTGGATTTTACAGATTTTAAGGGAATCAATAGAAAGATACAAACAACCTTAGTAGGTTTGGCCTCCATTTGATGATTTGTTGGTAAGTATTCTATAATGTTAACATCAACTTACTATCCATTTACTTGTAGAACTTTGTAATTACTTCTACAAAACTAACCTTGCATACTGTGGATGCCCAAATACAAGAACAAATGTTTTCCAATTTTTGGGGCAAATCTTCAAGTGTAAAGGTCTGTGCGTATCGTGTTAAAAGAAGAAAGGTAGACTCCACAGAGGATCTAATTCGTATAAATATGCCAATATTCTGAAACTGTTTCCAAGGCCTAAGCTTGACATCTGACTATCATGTTAATGGCAGAGGGATCTTTTGTTTAATCTATCCGATATATGTAAACAGTACCACCAATTTTCTATTCTATAAGGCTCAAATCCTTGGAGACCGTCTTTGAGTTTCAACCTGCTGTATTCAGCTCCTAAATCCAATTAATCCTCCAACTTTGACTCTTTTTGTCAAGTATTACTTTCAGTTTCTGTTTTTTGTCCCCATTTGTCACTAGTCCCTTTATCACTGTGCCTTAGCTTCTGTAAGAGACTCATAATTGTCTTCTCTAATTCCTGCCAGGTTAGTCCTCACAAAACACCATTTTCTTCATGTCATTATCTTACTACTCAATCTATATTTGATTCCTGTTATGTATTGGAGAATTTCTTAACTTTTTCTCCTGCCATTTGAGGACTTTAATAATCTGGACTGGACTTACTGATCCAATCTTATTTCAAACAAAAATTCCAGTGAATGTAGTCTCATGGTGAGCGGCAGTGCATGTGGCTAGCTGTGTTTATGCCGTATTATTGTTATTAGAGACAAGGTCCCACTGTGTTGCCCAGGCTGGTCTCAAACTGGGTTCGAGCGATCCTTCTGCCTCTACTTCCCAAGGTATTGGGATTACAGATGTGAACCACTGCACTGGAGCTGTGCCTCATTTTTTTTTTTTTTTAAATCTTTCCTTATCCTCTTTTATCCATTTTTTTTGAGACAGAGTCTTGCTCTGTTGCCCAGGCTGGAGTGCAGTGGTGTGATCTTGGCTCACTGCAACTTCTGCCTCCCAGGTTCAAGCAATTCTCCTGCCTCAACCTCCTAAGTAGCTGGGATTATAGGCACGTGCCGCCAAGCCTGGCTAATTTTTGTATTTTTAGTAGAGACGGGGTTTTATCTTGTTGGCCAGGCTGGTCTCAAACTCCTGACCTCAGGTGATCCACATGCCTTGGCCTCCCAAAGTGCTGGGATTATAGGCATGAGCCACCGCACCCAGCCTTTTATCGACTTTTTAAAGTTAAATTAAAATTTCTCTTTTCCGACAACCTTTTCTCAACTCTCTTCTCTGAGCAACTGTGGCATAATCAATGCCATTTGCAGTGTAATACTGTATTGTATATTGGCTGACAGTGTTCTTTATTTTTATTTTGTTTTTGTTTTAGGCCTTGCATCTCTCACAAATTCATGAGACCTTTTCAGAAGGAAACCCAACATACTCATAAAGTGTTGATGGCATAGGCACTCATGGCTATTTTTGACTTAAAATATTTTAATAGTCAAGAACTGTTTTAGTTGTGTCCATTTTTATCTCAGCATAAAATATTCAGAGAACAATCAAATTCAATCAGGTGTCTTGGGGATTTATGTTATTTATAGTAATCCTTTTTCATGTTGTATATTAACAACTAACTTCAAAGCTTACCAGTAGAATTCAAGAATTTCTTAATAATAATTGTTTAATGAAGAGGCTGAATATGAGGAATGATTAAACCTAATTAAGTCATGCATATTCATAAATATGCATGTGGATGGAATATAGGTTGTGTCAAAGTGGATTAAGATCCTAATTTCCTCATTTTTGTTCTTAAATATGGATATGAGTATCACTACTAGTGAAAATTTATTCTGTTGAATATATTTTACACAAAGCTTTGTGTACAAAATTTATTTTACTTATATTGTACAATTGTCTTATTCAAGACATCTTTTGTGTCATTTTACTAAGGTGCATAAAATAGACTTCATAGTATCCATTCTATTTGTGATTATTACAATTCTTCTATATTTACTACAGTTAATTTTTTCCTTGAAGGTTTTTCCTCTCATGTTACTTGATATCATAATAAAATGCCATATTTTAAAACTGTCCTATTTTATGAAAAGCCCTTATGATAGTCAAGTTGCAAAATAAAAGAACTCAAATTCTACTTTGAAATTACCTTCTCCCTCATAACCTAAAGTTGTAACCCTTGAGCTTTCACCTCTGATAGTTAGCTCCTGAGCTCTTGATCTACTTGATCAAGGACCTTTCATAAGTCCTTTAAGTTGATTGGCACTTGTAGGTAGACCTCTGACACTCGTCCAAACCTCAGCATGCTTTGAAGCTTCCCATCTTCATTAGTACGAAAGACGCCAGATGGAAAGCCAATAAAATTTTGGCGTATGTTTTCTTTATTACCTAAGGGCAAAAGAGTGTCTGTATATCAAGGCTTTTGATATTTTAAAAAATTCTGTGTTAGTTACTATGCAACATAGAAAAGAAACTCAGCCTCAGAAGTTAAAATCATGTCTTGGATTGGCCCATCTGTAGTTTCATTGGAAAAGTTTTACTTGCCATGTGATAGAAATAGCAGCATTAAAGTGGTAGAATTATTATGAAATCATATGGGGAAACATTTTATTCATAGAAATCTACTCATGATGTTTTTGTATGCTAGGGAATTTGCCTGTCAGTATGAATCTGAAATTTAACGGTAGGGAAATAACTCTGTTTATTCTGAAGGAGGCAATGAAACTCAGTAGGGGAGGCTAGGAGATTTCAAGTATCTTTTTAAATGGTCAAATGGGATTTGATTTTCTGGTGAAGATCACCTATGTTAGCATTTTCTATGGGAGGCCAACTGTAATCCTAACCTACACTGCACTGTGTTCTCAGTTAGTTTAGCAAGATAATTTGGCATTTTGTAGAGCACTTTTTACATGCATGACATTTCCAAATACATCATAGCATTGAACAAATTAATTCCTTAAATAGACAAAATAGCAGCTCCTCCTTAAACTATAGTTTGAAGTATGAAATCTATTCCTATTCCTATTTAGGTAACTGGAGTAAAATTTTAAAAATGTTGTGCTTTTACTTAACAACTCTATTAAAATTGAACTGTATTAACCTGGTACTGATAGTGAAGAAGGCAGAATTTCTATCCCAACAAGAATCAATTCATGGGTATGCTGGAAAAAATACTAGAGGAGAAAAAGGGGCCAAATACATGGCAAAGGAGAAAGGAGTGTCAGTCCTCAATTATGTCTTTTAGAAATTAAGTTTAAGTAAAGAGAGCACAAGAGTGATGAAAGACCAAGGATTAGGCAAGACAGACTCTTTTAGGTAGTATGGAGACTTGGGTTGGATTTGTTAGATAGGAGAAAACCTTGTGTGTTGGACCAATGTGTAAGTACTTCCTCACTTATGTAGCGTGAAAACTTATTGATCTGGAGAATTGCATGATGAAAATAGGTTAAAATGATTACCCTAGTAGTTTATGCAGGTGGATTTGAGACAGACCAGTAAGCAGTAAGCATTTAGAGTTGAAAAATATGGGCCCAAACTATAGCATCAGCATTGGGAATGAAAACAAAGGGACAGTCAAGAGTTGTTTCAAGGAAAAATATTGATGAAACACTAAATTTCCCAAGAATGCGAGGGAAGGACTAAAAAATTACCTTGATATTTTAAGCTTGGGTGAATGAAAAATTGTGTCATGACAGCCCAAATTCTGAAAGCCATGAACTCATTTTGCCAAGAAGGTAATGGTTTTTTTTTGTTTTTGTTTTTGGTTTTTTGGAATATTTAGTCTAAGTTGGTACTGAGCACCCAACGTGTGGAAGGTACCATCTGCAAAGGACTTCCTAGACAAATGAAAAACATTCAGAGATGTGAAAAATCATTACAATTGGTAACATCTAAAGAATGTTTACTCTGTGCCAGACGTGTATGCAAGTGGACCAACTGCTAACATGTTCACAAAAACGAAATAGATGCTATGATTTACCTCATCTGCCAGAGTTCATGTCCATTATCATTACGCTATGTGATACTGTTAGGGTCTGACATGGCAAGGGGGCAATGAAGGGGGGTTAAGGGGGCTATGGAAGGATTGTAAGAAGAGACAGGTCACTTTGGGAACCTTGTGAGGGCTGGATTGTAGGCTGAAGAGGATTAGAGGTTGCTCTTTCCTCCCCGATTATCTAATTCATCAAAGTCAAGTCCCCTAACCTAAATATCTCCTAAGTAGCACTTGCCTTTATGGGCACAGATGCTGTGTCTCCACAGCTGCTATGTGCTCAGTACCTCACAAGTAAAATATCTCACTTGACACTCAGAACAAGTCTGAGATAGGTATTATCGACATTTTGTAGATGGAGACAAGAGTTCTAAGAGGTTAGCTTGTCCAAAGTCACATAGCTAAATTGTTGAAGAGACAGGTTCAAACACAGGCCCTTATGGCTGATTTCAGAAGTTGTACTCTGCCATTTTTTTTTGTTTTGTTTTGTTTTTAACTAGCAGACTTTAAAAAAGGTCATCTATTTAACATTTAATTATGTGCCAAGTACTGAGAATACAATAATGAATAAGACAGGCAATATCCCTCCTTTCTAAAAGATCAATATTTTTTTTATTTCTGTCACTTTAAATACTTATATATAACAGACTGGGTAAAAACTGCTGTGCATGCTGTAAGAGCATATTAACTGAGCTTAAACATAAATATGTGTTAATCACATTCCCTTAGGCTAGCCATGAGTGTTCTCAGTGTATGAAGAGAGAACACTGTCTTTTTAACTTTGTAAAATAGAAGTTTATTAACTGTTGGCCAGTGATTTCTCATGATTATTTTTCCTTTAAAATGAAAAGCTAAAAATAAGCCTATAAACAAAGATTTTAAATAAAGGGCTTCAGAAATACTCATGAACGTATTTTTTCTAAGTTGACTTAAATCTCCTATTTTCTTTTGGGCAGTTGTGTGTTTTTGTATCAGAAAATACAGTGATCTATAGTGTGTTTAATAAGTGACCAAATTGTTAGTTTCAGCATTTGTAATCGACGTGTCAGGCTGTCTTGATATACATCCCTAACCCACTGTTTACTACCTATGTGCTGTTGAGCAAATCTTTTAACCTCTCTATATCGTCACTTTCCAAAATTGTATTGAGATCACACAACTAGTAAAAATAAATGAGACCAAGCATGTACAGTGCTTAGCCCAGTGCAAGGTGTGTGATGGCACTCATAAATGTTAGTCATCATCATTGTCCCTTGTATTATTTCCTAGTATTTTGTGCTTTTCCCCCACAGGATACAGGGGCTCACTAGGTTCTCTGGCTTCCACAGACAGATCTTACTCTATCATTCCTGCACTGATTGTTTTAGTATGCCCGTGCCTTCATGCTTATTTCACTGGGTCCAGACTTCCATGTTACCCTCTCTCTCTGAACTACTCCTACTCTTACTCGAATGGCTTTGTCTTGCCTTTCTGTTTTTTCATTTTCCATCACTCATTTGGAGTGTTAAACCAGTTCTGTATTATTATTCTATGAGTCTTTTTACTACTAGGTGGAAATTTTGGCATCATGCTAAATGATTAATTTAGCACCCGCTTAAATAGCTGGGCTATTTACATATGTGTAATGGTGTGTGTGGTGCTGCTGTGTTTAATTCATCCATCGGAAATTTGGCAAAAGCTTGTGGTGTCACAAAGCCATTAATAAAAACAAATCCTAGTTTCTGTTAGCCCACTTTTTAAATTTTCCATGAAGATTATTTCAATCTTTGAAAAATAAAAATTAACATAATTTTATTTATTGAATATTTGAAAAACTACATTCAACTGTTGATCTTATTTTTTTGTGTTAGTTTAACATTTTTGTTTATCTTTAAAAGAGGTATCTACCACTCTCAATTCCATTAGAAACATGTAATCTGCAAAGCTAATTTAAAATATTTTTCTGAAAGCTTGGAAACTGTTTTTCATGTTAATATATTACATTGTATAGATAATAGTCACTCTTGTTACATAGCATGTAATCTCACAAAGTATCTTTCCTATTTCCCAACCCCTACTCTCTGACATTTTGCAGCCCCCATCCCCACAAGTAGAAATAAAAAAAGCTGTCATGATAAATCCCCTGTAGGATCCTGGGGTAAAACATTCTAGTGCCATAATAATGAAACACTTTATGTGTGGGAAAAGAATGATAGAAATAACAACTGTGCCACATCAGACCTCATTAAAGTCAATGAACTGCAACATCAGGCTGTTTGTAGTCTTGAACAGTTTCTATGGAATATTCTACTATATTTATTATCTAGATATTAAAAACAGCAACAAAGATAACCCCTCATTTTCTGGAATTCCATTTCTGGAAACAAAGCATTGATATAAAGCCCAGAAAACATTGCACTCAGTTTGGAAATCCATTTCTTTTATTGTTTAAGTGCAGTAGTATTTTCCAGTATGTCCTTGTGAGAGTCTCCGGTTATCTCATGAATGTGATCAGTTTTTCCTAGTTATGAAATTAATAAATATCAACTAATTCTCAGTTAAACTTGACATACTTCATTTAATCCTGGCACCACAAAGAACTAAACTTACACTGCGATAACTGGGAATAAGTTTTAGAAGGTAATTTTGGTTTACTGACCTCTCTCCACAGGAGTAGAAACTCAACCAATTTAAAAATAACTCTAATGATCACATAATGTTGAGAATTAGATTTACCACAATTCTGATGTAATCTATTTGTATTTATTTAAAACATCTTAATGGCAATTGTGAAAATTTTCACTTTATTTCAAATTGAGGCCAGGCACAATGGCTCATGCCTGTAATCCCAGCACTTCTGGAGGCAGAGGCAGGTGGATCACATGAATTCAGGAGTTTGAGACCAGCCTGGCCAACATGACAAAACCCCATCTCTACTAAAAATATGAAAAAAAAAAATTAACTAGGCGTAGTGGTCCCAGCTACTCGTGAGGCTGAGGCAGGAGAATCACTTGAACTCAGGAGGTGGAGGTTGCAGTGAGCCAAGATCACACCACTGCACTCAAGCCTGGGTGACAGAGTAAGACTCTGTCTCAATAAGTAAATAAATAAAATTGAAAAAAATATAGAAACAAATAAGAGTCCTGCTCTCAGTGCATTTCACGAGAAAGATAACATGCTTTTCCAGAAGGGCATACCTTGCTGCTTAATAACTCTCTTAGGCCAGACACGATGGCTCACACTTTTAATTCTAACTCTTTGGGAATCCAAGGCAGGAGGATTGCTTGAGGCCAGGAGTTTGAGACCAGTCTGGGCAAGAGTGAGACCTTGTCTCTACAAAAAAATAAAAGACTTAGCTGGTCGTGCTGGTGTGTGCCCACAGCCCAAGCTGTTCAGGAGACTGAGACAGGAGAATCGCTTGAGCCCAGGAGTGTGAGGTTACAGTGAGCTATTATCACCACTGCACTCTAAGTAGCGATGTTCAACACCACTTACACTGTCACCAGCCTCAGTGACAGAGTAAGACTGTGTCAAACAAAAAATTTTCCACATGAGAAGTATATTCTGGAATAACTCGCCCATTTTCTTCTAAAGCACTGACTACTACACCAAGGAATATTACATTTTACATTTAAACCAGTACACACTTACATATCCTCTCAGTTGGTTTTAGGTGGTCTAATGTATATACTGATAATGCACCCACATTTATTAGCCACTTGAAGAGAGTTTTTTTTAAATCTTTTTGTACCTTCCATGGGCTTTATTGTGTTTTATCTTCATTCGGTGAACATAGTTTCTGCATATTCTTTATGTTTTATAAATTTTATGTGGAACTATCATGAATCCCTTGGTATAAAAGCTTGAAAATAAGCATATTTATGAAAGGACTATTCATAAAATGAAATATTTGGTATTTTTATTTGATTTAAAAAATATCCTCTAGGAATTTCGCAAAACAAATCTAATTACTTTAGGGGAACAGTATATTACAAATATTCATAACTTTATTAAAATTATGTTGCTCTGATTAGGTTATACAAATAAAAATTTGGCAACTTAATTTTGTTGTTTCTAACTAAAATACTGTAAAAATCTTACTAGCAAACAATTAATTTAAATACGTTTATTACTTTAATAATGTGTAAGGAAATAGTCCCTCAAACATTTGTTAGTATATCTTTTGTATTGTTAAAAATAAGGAAGAGAGACTTTTCCAAATTTTCAACTCATTATCTTTAAAATGATTACTGTATATCTGAATAATACTCTGTAGTGAGAGTTATGGAACTTGGCTATTGCAGGCTGAAATTATTTCCTATTATTTATTATGATTAACTTCGTTTATAAACTGACATTCCACAGAAATTAAAACTTGAGGAAATTTGAAACAAAAATACACACATAAAAGATATTTAAAACAAACAACCCTGTATTATGTATAGTAGAGTACATGCTGATTGAGAAAATCTTGGGAAATAAATCTCCTGAATAAAAAAAAGTCATTTCTTCTAAAAAATTAATGTATTAGGTTGGTGCAAAAGTAATTGTGGTTTTTGAAATAACGTTGGTGTGCATCAAATAGCTCATAGGCAGTGCTCCTTTAAAGTTTTCTAAGTGGTCAGCCTCATGCCTGCTGCTGGAGATACAAGGATGAACAAGAGAATTTCTCCCTTCATGAGCTTACAGTCTAGTGGAAGGCTGTCACAAGGATTAGTAACACATCTGTCTAAGTAGCGATGTTCGAAAAATACAAGGTGGGCCATTGATAAAGTACTTTGGAAAGTTCGGGCTGGCTGTGGCCGGTTGTGTCTGTGGAATGTGAATTCGAAACTGACAGGCAGCGTGATGAGCTACTTTATTAAAATTATGTTTCTCTGATTAGGTTATAAAAAATAAAAATTTGGCAACAATTTTTGTTGTTTCTAACTAAAATACAGTAAAAATCTTACCAGCAAACAATTAATTTAAATACATTTATTAGTTTCATAATGTGTAAGAAAATAGTCCCTCAAACATTTACTGGTTTGGAATCAGGAAGCTGGGATCTGCTGTGTGGGACTGTGGGCAGGTTTTTCACCTCTGTTAGGCTCAGTTTTACATTTGCAGAAATGTGAATCATTTATAAACTTGTTTTAGCCATGGAGGTTTTACTTTAAATGGTTGCAATTCAGTAGGGCAATCTGGAGCTGCTCTGATGGTCCACGTTCTAAGCAGAGCATGAAAACCTTTGGCTCATATGACCTCGTGGGTCTGTTGTAGTACAGACATTTTATGAGTATGGAGAGAATAAATTTTAGTTAGTGTTCTACTTCTACCAGGCATTGCCATTTAAGCCTTTTACTTCTAATTGTGGAATGAAAGGCTTTGGTCCATCTTGAAGGAATTTCAGGCATTAAGCAAGCAAACAGGTGGGAGGACTTTGGGGAGAGCTCTGAAATTAATCTGTGCCTGCTTGTAAGGTTAATCCAGAGGACCTGAAGGTAAACCTGGTTTAGTCTCTGAACGTAGCTGGAGGATGGGGGAGGTTGGTTGAGAAAGGATGATCCGCTGTCTCCTCTGCCCAGACAGGTTCCTCCCTCCCAAGAGCCAGCTGCAGCTGTTGGCGACCTGTTCAGGGATCCTCTGGGGTGGAGGAGCATCTTGGGTTTGCACACATTTGTCCTCCAGACTTCCCTACCCCAGCGTGCGTCCATCAAGAGGGCTGCTCCATCTGCAAAGAGCTTCATCCTCACTCTGTCCCTCCCAGACCACAAGTTCAGTTTCCTGCCCTTTCCTTTGCCGTAACATCTCCGTTTTCTGCCTCGAAAACTCTGAATGAGAGTATTTTTTTGGAACATTTTCTACTGTTTGAGGTATTTTATGATTTTTTTAATCTAATGTACTTAAAGTTCCCTGTGCTTCTGGGGATGAAGCTTCTAAGTTTCAGCTTTTTATTAGAATGTGTCAAAATCTTACTATTTTAGCAATCTTACTATGTTTAAAAACCTTACTATTCTTATTGATGAATATGATGGTAATATAGCACGGAAATGGTTTATAAGCTTCAACACATGAATGAAAAATGAAAGAAACACTTGTTTAGTATAATGTAATAGCAGTTTACAGTTTCATCCTCACAATAATCATACAGATGGGGCAGAATGAGTATTATTTACCAGATAGCAGATTAAAATCAAAGAGATTAGTTGAAAGTCAGCTCAATTCACATAGCAGTGAAAAATCCATAGGTTTTTAACTCTGTGTTCCATGTTGTCTTTAGTATATTAAATTGCCTCTTTGAATAGTATAATTATAAGGTGATATTAATCTCTTGCAATCTTGTTCACATACATAGTCAACTTTTATAAAATTATCAAGTAGAATCACAATGGACTAAAAAGAAAATATAAATAAAGTAAAAGAGGGAGCTGATATTTATTGAACACCTAGTGTGTGTCTTTATATTCATTAATTACCTCCTCCATTCAGTCAGGAATTTATCGTCTAATGGACCTGTGTCAGTGGCGACGACCGTTAAGCCATTCTTGTAATGAGGTAGCCATCTTCTCCCTGTTCTCAGGTGTTTATGACAACATACACCTAAGCAAAATCACCCAGGGCGTGAGCCTTCCCTTTGCTTTTTATCCACATGATACCTGCTCTCCAAAAGCAGATCCAGCCAGAAATGTGTGTTGAAATAGAAAACAAGAGGTCAAAATAAAACACCTAACCAATGATTAATTCTGAAACTTTTCTCTAAATATTTCCTGTGTGTTTGTTGTAAATGTTTATAAAAGGTAAAAATATTTTCAAAGAGAAATAACATCACTGTGAAAAAATCTCTTACTGGAGTGCCAAGAAAGATTACGTTTAAACTCAGCCTTGAAATATTATACTCTTAGGAGTGGAGAAGAGTGAACAGATCCAAGTAATATGGGTAGAATTGACAGGTTTTGGTAATTCATCTGATGAGCCAGGGAAGAGTATTCCAGGTACTTCCAGTAACCACCCACCTCACGATCATATGAGGGCCCATAGAGTGGCTTATGTTTCCTTCTAGGTACATATCTAACTTTAGAGAAGAGCCTTATCAAGGGAGTACATCATTAGTGAGGAACTGGAATGGTTTAGGAAGCTTTCCTTTGTTAATTGATGAACTGGGTCTGTCTGAACTTGGGTTTATAGTCACTGGTTTTTAAATAATTACCATGATGGCAAATTTTTACTAATTCTATCTCAGGCTGACAGTTTGCATCTATTTTTGAAAGTTAGCAAGAACTCTTTCTGAAGCATGAATAGTACCAATTGTCCTGAATTTTCTAACACTGAAGAGCAATCTGGTTTTGTCGTCTCTCTCTGTTTTCTGTAATTCATTCTTCATTGAATGAATTTTCTGCTTGTAAGTTTTCACTTCCTCTGTTGCTGATAGCTTCTGTTTTTTCTCTTCCCATTCATATTCTTGAGCCAGTTTATTTTGCAGAGTCATATCTTTCTGCTGATAGAATTTACTGAGAATTTCTGTTGCAAAGATCTGGCCAAGTTTAGTGAATGAGAACCATGTTCCAACTTCTGTATGTGTTCATACAGCTCATGCCTGGCTGACAATTCATTACTCAGTTTGGAATGGAAATGGCTACTATCTTTTGTGACAATTGTTAACATCAGTTTTGTCTGATTTCTCTTTTCTGATTTGTTATCTTCTCACTCTGTTCTGCCAGCTATCCATTGCCAAATTCGTCTCATCCATTTCATTTTTATTATTCTTTTTGTCTTTAAAATCAGAAGCAAGATCAAATTATTTGATCTGCACAGTAGACTTCTTCAAACATCAGATTATTCTCTTTGTAAGTAAGATCTTTACCTAGACTTTTCTGAGAGTTTTGTATAATTTATTAGTTCACCAAGCTCAGTATAATGCTCCCTGCAGTTTTCTGATTCCGATAATAATTATAACCTGCTTTTCTTAAATCCAGTATTTTCTTTGTAAATTCATTAGTTTATATTCCATCTTCTCATAACTTAGTTTAAATTCATTTTCTCTGTCAAATATTATGACATTCTTTGTAAAACCCTACCATATTCAATAGATATCTGTCTTGCCAAATGCCATTTCAGTTTGCTTGCATCCTGTTCTTCAATTCTCAATATGACAAGCAGATTTACCACAGCATTTGATTCATTTCTTTAAACCTTCTGATTGAATATTTAATTCAGATATGTTCAGAAATATTCGTATTTTGGTTTTTGATTTCTTCAAAAGATGAGTGCTTCTTTAATCATTTTTTTTCATAATCTCTCTGTTAAATAAAATAAAAATTTATTCAAGTTATTTCTTAAACATTTGTGCAATATATTGTTTTTATTTGATGAAATCTACTGTTGAAAGACACATTCTTCAGGGGGAAAATGGCAAAGAAGCTAATTCCCAATAAATAAGTAATAATTAGAGGCCTCTAAGACATGTTGTAAAAATCAGGGCTGGGCCTTTCTGGTACCTTTGTTGTAGGTGAGACAACAGTCAGTCAAAGTACTTTCCATTATAATTTCCCTCTGGTATTTCCTAACTTTTTTTTTTTTTTTTTGTCTTTGAATATTCCTAAGTTTCTCCTTCCACATAGTTAGGGTGAACTATTTTTACATGCCACTTGAAATATAAGTTAAATCATAGGACTACTATATTCAGTTTTGGAAAATTCTCATCTGTCATCTCTTCCACAATGGCTTCTAATGGTCCTACCATGTGAACCACAGACATTATAAGTATATAGTGGTTGCTAGAGAGTTCTTAGTTTAAGTGATGTTGTACTAGAAAAAGTATAATTCTTAGTCTTAAGGAAGTTTTATATATCAGATTATGTCTCTATGTGTATATGTGTGTGTGTTTTTGAGACTTACTGTGTGTAAGGGATTGGGAGGAAACTAACTGCCCCACTGATGTTTTTATTTCTCATGATAGTGTTTCCATGTGGGAGCCGGTAGCTCAGGATCACATTGAAAGTCGCCTGGATACTAAGGCCTGTGCTGCTTGTGTCTTGAACTTTCTAAAGTTTGGAAGTCATCAGTCCTACTTAGCAGCTCATTCTTTAAAATCAGGCAGTTCTGTATTTTCCTTGGCTTTCTTCTCCTGGCAAATATTATAAGACCTCAATTCTCATTGTGGGCTAATTATTCTCTTCTATTTGCCTGAACCATAATTCAGTGCAAGGCTACTCCTGCCCAAGGAAATGAGGACAGAAATTATATAATTGAGAATAATGGCTTGAAAGCCATGAACGTCTAGAATCTTGTGCTAAGTCTGATACATACTAGCTTGGTGGTCTTTACCGGTAACTCACTGGGAAAAAAAAAAAAGTTTTATTTCTCTGCTTTTAAAATGGGATCATCATAAAGGCTAACTATTTATTGAATGACAATAATGACCTTGCCCTTGTAGAAAAATCAGATCTATAATTACTACCTAAATACTGCCCTATTAAAAAGGTTGTGATTTTATTCAGGTGGTTGTTGATCAGTAAAATTCCAATATATTCACATTTAATGAGGTATAAATATTTGTAAGGATTGTTTTCCATTACTAATATATACATTTAACTAACTGCCAACTAAACATTTTCAGAAAATTATGATGGATCTGACTGAAAAGAAACTATAAATCATTTGGACTTAGTACTTTTAAATTATTAATCAGTACTTTAATTATTCATATACTGAAAGGAAATATTCCTTAGAAACATAAAACTCAACACTAACAATTTTCTTAGCAAACTCTTTCTTTACTGATGATATTAAAGCAGGATGAACAAAAATTCCGAATCATTGGTGTTAAGTAACCCTAGATGATCATGTATCTAGAGTAGCTTTTATAATTAAATGAACCTTAAGAGTTTTGCTGAAACACGAAAGACAGTACTGACCTTTACAAATATCTGGTCTCTTTCTTGAAATTGGTAGATAAAAACAATGAGAAAATATATATAAATTATTTACTAGACATTTTGGTGGAACCAGGAAAAAAAGTTAAACTACACTCAAAACATTATCCTTTGTATTTCAGGCCCTCCAGGGAAACGAGGTAAGAGAGGCCGAAGAGGAGAATCTGGTAAGTCTCTCTTTCAGCTGCTCTATGTCACTCATGTTCTGGTTAAGTTCCGGCATCTGTTCTTCCTAATTAATGATAATATTGTCTTGTTGGAGGTTGTATGTGTGCGTTTAAATCTTCTCTGCTAGACCTAGTTGTTTTTTTTTTTTTTAATCTTCTTATTTCTATCAAACTGCAGAAAGGGGAAGTTTGCAAAGTATTGTTAATTGCAGTTTAGTAACAATTGGTACCCATTTGGGGCTTATTTACTGGGTCAAGTTAAGTCTGTCCTTTCTGTGTACAATGGAGGGTTTCTCAGCTGCACACAGTGTGATAACATCAGCCAGGTTTCCATCGATGTAGGTGGTCAGTAAATGTAGGTCCTTTGCAAAAACATCTGCCTTGGGACACTAGGGCATGTGTCTTAGAAAGCTGTGTTGCTATTTTATCCAGTTGGCACAATTTTGTCATGCTTTTACTCCCATTGTTTTCAAAATTTGAGAATGTGTTATCCTTCTTGTACAACCATGGAATTTTCTTAATGACAGGAGCCTTAGTAATCAATCCAGAATTTCCATTTTGTAGTTGAGGAAATGGAGGCCCATAGCAGTCAGGTGATTTGGCCAAGGCAGAACTTGAAACGGAACCAATTGTCCCGATTCCTACTTCAGGACATTCTTGCTTTCAGGTCAAATCCCTGTATGTAAAACAAATCTCCAATGTAAAACAGAAAAGTCAAGTAAATTTCTTTTGAAACTGAGGTGATCTGTATAAATGAGTTCACTTACTGTTTTTCTTTTTTTTTGGAAAGTGACCACATAAAGTCTTATGAGGCCATTAATTCTTCCATGCAAGATAAAGTAATTTAAGATTTGACTCTAGCATGCCGTAAATTATTTTTCAGTATTTTCTCTAAATATTTATCAATATTAAAAATAATCAATTACTAAGTATTGAAACAGAAACATTAACCTATCAAGAAGAGCTGATAGCAGATTGATGTGTGGTTTTTTCCTTGCCTCATGTCCTCTTCCATTTTAAGAAAGATGTAAAAGTAAAAAGTGTTTATGAAAATTTATTAATTTGAGCAGTGTAGTTACTTTTTTTTTTTTTTTAAAGAGTATTATCAAAAGCTACCTTTAAAGCTCATTGAATCTAAATAATTGGAAACTTGTGTAGGTATTCCTTCATAAAGTGTAAAGTTTTCTAATAAAGGATACTGTATAAATTTGTTTTGAGGAAAAAGAAATGATAAAACATTAGTGGAATCATAATCATAGAAATGATCTTTGATTGTTGTCAAAAGAAAGAGGATTATGGGGGAAAAGTGAAAAATTTATGCTTATACAAAGTTTCTTAGAAAATAAAAGCCAATTTCCAACTTCCTAGCTACAGCTACTTAGAACTGGTATTTTAATTGAGCATAATGGTATGTGAAATATTTAAAATTGTCTTAGACTTTGCCTGTTTTGATGGTTTTAAAGAAATTTACATAAACATGAGGAACTAGACTTTTATATATTTATAATAGTGTTGAATAAAAAATTCTAAGGACAAATAATAGGTACATTTCTCATTTGGCTGTTTTATCAAACTCAAGAAGTTATATATCAATTCTCTATAACTGGTCTATCATAAATTACCAAATATTCTCATAATTCATACTTATCTAAACTTTTATAAATTAGTCTTTACTTAAGATATATGAACCTCAGTAATTCATAGACAGGCTTTAGGCAATCTAAAAATCACTTGAAATTTTATGTAAAATTTTGTGTACAATTATAAATTTTTCTGAAATGGTCTCAAAGGTTCCATGGCCTAAAAACGGTTAAGAATCAGTGAATTTTTAAAAACTTCCATGTCTGTTATATCATGCTGATTATGCTCATATCTTTTGTTTGATCTTAATATTTTGTATATTCACTAACTCATCTCTCTCCCTCTTCTTCTCTCTCCACCTGCTCCCCCGATAGGTCCTCCTGTAAGTACGTTTGCTGCACTTTGGCTTGTGTGCATTTATCAGGATCACGTATGTTAAAACTTTGTTAAAACACAAAAATATAGCCTATATGTCTATTAGAAAAATGTTACTGACCTTTTAAGAGTATACTTAAAGTTTGGAAAATTATTTTTTAAATACACAGTTTTGTGATCATGTGATATGTTAGAATGCAGTGTATGTCCATTTAAATTTGTTTTAAATTTTTTTATTTCCATAGGTTATTGGGGAACAGGTGGTATTTGGTTACATGAGTAAGTTCTTTAGCAGTGATTTGTGAGATTTTGGTGCACCCATCACCTGAGCAGTATACACTTTACCCTATTTGTGGTCGTTTATCCCTCACCCCCTTCCCACCTTTTCCCCTGAGTTCCCAAAGTCCATTGTGTCATTCTTATGCCTTTGCATCCTCATAGCTTAGCTCCCACTTATGAGTGAGAACATACGATGAAAAACATTTATTTCTGATATGATCACACACCAATACCCTCATGAGATTTTTGGATAACTTATGAAGCTTCTGATTTTAAATCCTTTTCCTGGAATTCTGAGGTTTCTTTTGCAAGCAAATCTCCAAGCTATTTCACACTTCTTTTTTCATCTGTTTAAACTTGTATCTGAAATATTTGCATTTGCCAGTCTACCAAATGTAGATGGCAACATGATCATGGAAATGATACCCCCAGTGAGCTTGGACCAGTCCTCCCTCCTTAGGCAACACTTCTTTTGAAGTCTGTTGGAGTTTTGCCTGCATAAAGAACATGAGATGGAGCCCTTGGAGAGTTTCACTTTCTTTTTTCTTTCCTAGAGTAGGTCATAGCTGCAGCATTCCAGTCTGCTTTGCACTCACAGGAACAGATTATCTTGTCAGCTCTGAGCTGGATGTGTTTTTGAGTAATATGCTGGATAACTGCATCTGACCCCAGTGTTTATACGGTGCACTGTGCATTTACAGTAGCAATGATCATTGGCCTTGAGATATTTTCTCATCCTGGATAGCCAGTTTGCTCCAGGGTTTGCAGACTCCACATTGGCAACTTATCTAACAGGCCAGCATGGTCCAGGGAGAGGGGCTTAGCGTATACTCGTTTACTTTATTCAGAGGAAACATTGGCTTCCAAATATCTTTTGCAGTCTTCCTGCCACGTTCAAGGATGGAACATTAATCATGTTAGAAATGACTTTGCTTCTGTAACTGACTTTCAGCTCTTGCTTAATGCTAGGCAGATGGCATGCCCTAGGTCTAAGAGTCTTTACTTTTTGGCTTCATACTTAAGTCTCTTCATGTTAAATAAGTAACAAACCACTACTACCCAGAGGAAACTCCTGAGGTTACGGCTGGAGTAGAATGTTCAAGGCTTCTTTTTGTGGAATCCACATTAGCTATGCCAAGAGGTAGTTAAATCTCATTTCTGCCTTATGAATTCTTCAGAATTCTAGTACTTCCTCTTTGATTCCTCGAAAATTCAAGCAACCATATAGTTGTCGCTTTTTTGAGGCCATTAGTCCAAATTTTCTACCTAAAGATGTCAATTGTTCCTCCTTTTCTTATTATATATAAATAATTAGCATTAAGCCCCTTATGTAAGGCAAGCAGTATTCTAGGCACTTTGCATGTATAATATCATTTTGTTCTCACACCAACCCTCTGATGTTACCATTCCTATTGTTCAGTGAGGAAACAGGCTCATAGAGGTTAATTACCAAAGGTTGCACAGCTAAAGGATTTGCAAAGTTGAAATTCAATTAGATATGTCTGATTTCAGATCGATTCAGTTTACCACTTTATTCCATTCCTTATGAATTATAGTTGTGTTATAACATGGATCATTGTTACATGGGTTTGTCAGGCCATGGGTGAAATCATATTCTTTCATTAAAATAATCACATATAATATAAAATTATGGCCAAAAATGCAAAATGGCTAATCTATAAAACATGTATTGATACTGTCCCACCTTGACTACATTTTAAAGAAGTTATAATATGTTTGGCAAACAGCATCAAATCCAATAAATAAAGTATAATCATGAGTTTCCATACTGACTGGAAGATAATTCAAGTTGCTTATATTTGATAAGATGAAAAAACATTGATTGTACAAAAGAGAAAAAACATTGATTATGCTATCTTTACCAATAAAATAGAAGCCTACCATAGTACTTAGGACCCAATATCATGGGCTTCCTTGTGGGTAAAATACATTACGATGAAATCCTCTTGAGTCTCCAATTCCTAAATCTCCACATATAATATCTAAAAAGTATCTGCCTTCCATCACATTTTGCTTTAGAATAGGTGGCTTTATAACAAATTTCTGGCATGTTTTTATATCGGAGTAAATATTAATGAACAATGGGATTATTGCAATTAGATAACTTTATCAGCAATATGTTTATTTAGAGACAATACCCAATTACTGACAATTTGAATTTCTAGGGACTATTCCTATTTTTACATCACCTTAATTTTATGTACAGTTAACCCTTGAACAATGTGAGGGTGAGGGGCACCAACCCTCTGCTCAGTGAGAAATCCACAGATAACTTTTGACTCCCCAGAACTTTACTACCAATGTTGTAAAGTTGATAGAAAACCTTACCGATAACAAACAGTTAATTAATATACATTTTGTATGTTGTATGTATTACATACTGCATTCTTACAATAAGCTGGAGAAAAGATGTTATTTAGAAAATCACAATGAAGAGAAAATACATTTACTCTTCATTAAGTAGAAGTGGATCATCACAAAACTCTTCATCCTCACCATGTTCACATTGAATAGTCTGAGGAGGAGAAGGACGAAAAGGGGTTTGTCTTGTTATCAGCAGAGAAGGAAAACTGGCATATAAGTGGACCAATGTGGTTCAAACCCATGCTGTTTAAAGTCAACTGTTTATTTTTTCCTTTCACTTCTTTTGCCTGAACTAAAATCTGACACTTTCCGTAATTTTATTTTTAGAGAAATGTATTGTCCTACTTTATATCTTTTAAAACATTATTCAACTATCTCCACAAGTAAGCTATCGAGGGATATATTGTCATCTTAATCACAGTTGCCCTAGCCTCCATTCTGCACTCTAAATATAAAGCACAAAATTGGTCTGAGAAGTTAGTCTTGCTTCTGGTGAGCAATCCTTGGCACAAAATCTACGTCAAGTAAATTTCTCAAACTTCCTTCTGGCCTGCAGTTCCCATGGTGCTGTGGCTTCATGTGTACAGACAGATTAGAAAGTGTAACCTGGGGTCTTGATGTGTATTTTGCTGTCATTCACTTTCACTTCATTATGGAATGTGCTCCAACAGTGCAAGAGACATTTGGGCACTAATTCAAACAAACAAACAAATGAACGAACAAATAAAAAATTAGATGGCCCAGGGGATAATGGCAGATCTCCCTGTAAGATTAAAAGAAACAAAAAAGTATTAATGATAAAATTTAATTTAGCAACCATATATTTACAACTTTACTTAGAATGTTTTGGAAAACTTGGATATATTCCACTAGAATTATGTGTGGATATGTAACTATGTGTTTCTTTTGTCAGTTTTTGTAGTCTTGCATATTGAGATCATTTATAATTTAAACTTGAAATACAACTTGAACTAGATCCCGTGTATCAATTTACTCTCTAGGAAGCTTTCAGGTTATTACTTAGCCTTATCTATTTTGATACACACACACACACACAAAATCAGAGGAGTCTGCTAAAAATGGCTGCAACAGAGCAATTTTGTGATAATGTATGTAATTTGTTTTTAAGTGAACATCAGATACTTTTTTCTATTTTCTTTCTCATAAAGGTAACACATACTGGAATATTGTTCTAATGGACTCTATGCATGTGCTTTGAGCATCTAGCTCAGATATCACAACTGTATTTGCTAGAATGATTTGTCAGTCCATTGTATTATATGACTGTCAAATGGTACCTTCTGTTTTGGATCATTTAAAAATAAGTTTCTACTTTAATAGGAGGCAGAGAGAGTTTGATCAAAATTTACAAAATGACTTTAGGGTTTTTAAATGGAGCAAATTTTACACATAGTTTTGATCTTTTTCAGAGTCAATAGTGGGTACAGTCTCTCTGTCTCTTTGTCCCAAAAAGAAGTGTTATTCTAAAATTCACAGGTCACAGAATCAAGCAAGTCCTGTAACTATAGCCAGAAAAGAGCCAGGAGACCTTTTTTTAACTGGCTGTTTTATTTGTATCAGTCTATCAAGCCCTACAATGATGCTTGACTGACAGGGATATGATGTTATTGTTGGTCGTGTAGAACCCTCTGAGGTGTGAAATACGACTCTGTTGTGCAGCCTGCTCTGTCCTGTCCACCTTTAACAATTGTCAACTCGGTTTGAACCCTAGAATCTTGTTGACAGATGAATGAAGCAGACTTGGCCAAGTTAAGCTTACAATGCTATTTCTGCCAATGTGGTAGATGAATTAGGACAAGAAATCTCAGTAGAACTTTTAGATGAAAACCTCTGATACCTTTACTGCATATTGAAAAAATGATAAGATTTTTAAGTCAAATTATGTCTTTTCCTGATATACTAATAACTACAATTTATAGCAGCTACCTACCATGTGTCACTTTACATACCAGTTCTCAGACCACCCTGTGACCTAGGAGTTACTATACCTATTTTACAGAGGAGAAAGCTGAGGATTGGACCAGTCAAATCATATACCCAAGGGTGCATGCACATCTAGCAAGAGGCAGAACGGAAATATGAACCCAGGTCTGTTCCTCTTCAAAGTCCCCCATATTTCTATAAGATGTTTTTCAGGCAAGTAAGGTTTAAGTGATACCACCTTCTTTGTAAGCATCTTCTTTGTTGTATCTTATCCTATCCTCATCCTGTATGGTTCATATTAAGCTCTTAGTTATTTGTAGATCTTACATCTTATGCCTGCTCTTTTAAATTGCCAGTTACTCAAAACAAACTCATAAATCATCTCATTATCATTTAACAGAAGCAAATCATGTGGAGGTATGAGCTTTGCCTCTTTGAGTTAAGAAAACTAGGTATAAAATTTTCTTGAAGTTTTTAAGCAAATATTCCTTTAATTACTCCTTTGTTATATTCCTACTTAATTATTATAATATTTAAACATTTATATTTGGACTCAAAGAGTGTGCTTTTCAATGTGCAGTAACTGTTACTTTTTCCTATAATAACAGGGTGTTATGATTATTGATGGAGGGAACAAACTATTTATCTTGTAGGAGGCAGTATGGGTGTAAAATACCAGCATAGCCAGATCAATTCAGTCATTATAACAGTCACCATAACAAACCAAAGAAGCAAAACTGAGAGAATTAATTTGCCCTGAAAGGCTGTTTGGGGGTAGAGTTTTAATAGAATGATCTCAGGCTGTCACTTGTCAAATGAACAACTCAGGTTGTTCATTTTGAGACCCTGCACACTGATTTGTCTTCTAGGCCAGAAAGCAGAAAAAGAAAAAGAATATAACTATGAATGTGCACATCGAAGAGTTTCTCTAGTGTCTTTTCCTGTCTTCTGTATTGAGTGGTTTGGGCTTCCGTGTTTGTAGAGGGCACTGTGTCTAGTGGCAGTCTGTTTTAATGCTTCCTCTGCTATCGTTTCTGTAGATGTAGTGCCAGGTTAAGCAGAATTTTGGAATTCTGGAAGTGACAACATTAAGGGGCAAAGAGCTGCAAACTGAGCTTAAGTAAGGCTGTTAAAGTAAAAAAAAAATTTAAAAATAAAATTTTAAAAAGGAACAAGGAAGAAGAAATAGACATACAAAAATATTGACAATTTTTTTCAACATTATTTTTTTCTTACAGTCTATTTCTGAATACCATCTGTTTTAGAATAACTTTAGCTGTTGTAACAGACGGACCTTAAGATGTTAGTGGCTTACCACAGTAAAAATTCATTTTCTATGCATAGTGATGGGCAAGGCTCCTTGCAGGAGCCCAGACTGCTGGAGACTCTGCCATCTTTAACACGTGTGTTCCAAGGCTATCTTGGGCATGGATGCACCGCCATAGATAAGGAAAGAGCAGTGGGTCAGATGGGAGGATTCTTTTGACCATTATTGGAAGTTTAGGATTTTATGATTTATATCTCTTCTGACCACATTCCTTTGGCAAGAGTCAAGTCACATGTTCATACCTAACTGCAAGAGAGGGAGAGAAATGTAGCTGTGGGCTCAGAAGGAAAAGTAAACAAATTTGGTGAACAGCCAGTCTCCACAGACCTGAGTCTCCACAGCCCGACTGGAAATAATTCCTGAAGAAATAAAAAGAACCAGAAATCATCACTTGGGAATAATGTGGTCTCAGTCTTGTAACATTTTAGAGAAGAACATTCATTAAAACTATTATCACTAGAAACCTAGAACAGAAAAAAATTAAAGGAACAGGATTTTAAAAAAAAGAGTGACGTAAAAGTTAAAGGGTGGTCTGTAAAAAGAGAAAGGTATTAATGGCAGGTCATGAGACCTAGGCCTTCCAGATTACTTCATAATCTCATTGATGATGAGGACTTTTTATCTTTCAGCATTTCTCAAATCTGTAAGCACCTGTATTCATTATTACGGCCTTCTCTTTCCTTGTACCGTTTCTCTTGCCATGGAGTGGCTTAGATCTATAACAGTATTGGGTCCAGGGTAACCTCCTCAACTAGGCACAATTCTGGTTATCTGTCTGGTTTTGTATTCCCAATTGTTTCAGGATAAAGTTTAATTTCAAGCAATACTTCTGTGAAAAAAAGTGACTAACACTTTTAGAGTCAGTTTCATGAGGCTTGAAGAGTGAGCCACTGCCATTCTTACGGTAGGGAACGATAACATTTTAAAAGTGAGAGTTTAGGACTGAATCCTTTCTCTCCCCAGGATACTTGATAGGTAAAATTAACTTTGCTTCTTTTCAAATTAAAAAATAAAAACCAAAACAGACAGTACAAGGCAGTCAAAATTTCTAAAAGGAAAATTTAAAAGGAATGCCTCAGTTTTAAAGTCTTTGCTGTTAGTTGATGATTGGACACCTGTGTACCTTTCTAATGTCCGGAGTCCGAACAAATAGGGTGTCATGTCACTGCTTCCTATTTTGCTTTCTTATGACCAAATACTTAGTCATGTTGCTGAATTCCTAGGGCTGTCTGCCTAATGCAGACCTGTAAATATCTTATGGGACTAATTAGGGAAGTAATTATATGACTCTTGCAGGTTTGTGAGGCAATAACTAGCTATATTCAAGAAAGCCACTTGAAAATAGAGCGCTGTTACAAAGCAGCTTAGACACATTTTGAATGTTAATATTTTGAACAAGGTCAAATGAGTGAATGATTATTGTTTCCTCATGAATGGCTAAACATTTAATAATCTTTGGCAGCATGTGATCAGAGAAGGGCTCAATGTTCCCATTCTTCCAAACTAGCTATGTGAAATGCTGTGATTCCTCATATACAAAGGGTGGCTTCTGTGTAATTCTAATTATGTGGACACCATGAAGCTGGCCTACATTTGGTCTAAGTTAACTAAGTGCTGTGTTTGGTCTTAACTGGGTCATGGACTATAATGTGGAAAGAATCCCCTTCTTTAGTCATTAAATAAGTTTTTGTTTCTGTTTTGGTGGAATTAAAAAGACATCAGGATGTGGAATCTAAAGTGTTCCAGGTTACCTAGATGTTCTTATGTTTTTAAAAATTGATGATATTTTTATTACACTTTTTGAAACAAGTTCTCATGCATCCTTAAGATTTGCATAGGGTTAAATGAAATAAAACATGCATCTTTTGTTACTTGCTAATATCTTTGGCCTCAAAGATATATACACACACAAGCAAATATGCACACATATCTCTAGTTCTTATTTCTGCATACTTTTGAAAGAAGGTATTTCTGTATGGTCAAGGAAAGATAAAAGGATGGAATATAGAATTTAGAGACAGGAGAGACTTTAAAGGATTGTTAATAATTAGTTCATAGAGTTATTTAAAAGATAATGCATATTCTCACACTGATTCATTCATCAAACTAATACTGAGTGCTTAATACGTACCACACCCTCTGCTATATGATGAGGATAAATGGCAAATAAGACATGGCTTTTACCTTCAAGGACCTTATCATCTAGAGAGGAACAAAACAAAACAAAAACATAGCAATCTTGTGAGAGAAGTATGCTCGGGATATGCCAAGGTGCAGTGGGAAGACAGTAGAGAATACAATCCAGATTTAGATGTGGAGAGGATCAGGAATGCCTGTGGATCTGAGATCAGTGAAGGACTTGTCAGGGTGAAAAATCAAAGTAGTGTGTATTTTCCAAGAGGTTAGCATTTTCCAAGCCTTTGGAACCCAAGAAAAAAAAACTGGCATTTTTTGAAGTGGTGTATGAAATAAAGCTGAAATGTAAAGTTCAAGAAAGAGATTAGGAAGTAAATAGTAAAATCAGAGATTGGAGCAGGATGAGGCTATGGAGAACTTTGCATGCCATTCCAAGTGGTTACCCTAAAAGTATGCAGTCTTAGAAGGGCTAAAGGAGCAGGGTGGCAAGGTCAGAGGAACCTTTGAGAAGGCCATTCTGCTAAAGGACAAGGAGGAGGACAAATGGGAAGAGAGAGAGGATTAGGGTATTGTTGCAGCTAATCGGGGGGACATAAAACGATCTGGAAAGAATGGTAGCAGGGGAGATGTAGGGACTGGGGCAGATTTAGGTGGCATTAATGAGGTAGGAATGACAGATGTGTGATGATGTAGGAATGAAGAGGAGATAGAAGTGGAGGTGGCCCTCAGTCCTCATTCTGGCAAATCATAGTGAGGCCACTGAGATGGAGAATACAGACAGAAAAGCACACTTGGGTAGGGGTTGATGGTGAGGGCTTTCTCTGAGAAACTGTTTCATGAAAGAACTATAAGATTGCTGGAGTAGACACGAGCAGTCACCCAGAGGAAGAAGGGAAGGATGAATCTCCAGTAGGGATAGAGGGGGACACTGCAGGAACAGCAACTCAAGAAAAGAAGCCTGTTATGGGAAGCAAAGATTTCTGGTTTGAACATTTGAGTTTGAGCTATTGGTAAGACAGCTAAGTGGAGATATTTATTGACTTTGAGAGCCACCAAACTCTTTTCATTGTGTCCAAAAGTGCTCATTTGCTCAGGACTTTATTCTCTCTATACTGTATTGCTGGCATGATTGGAATGCACATGTTCCTGCAAAATGGCAAATAAGATAAAGACTAAAAAGAATCCGATGGGTTTACCAATAGAAGCAGCCTTGATGATTGTATCACTCAGGGTGCTCCAGAGAAACAGAACCACAGGGCACCTGTGGGGATTTATTTTATGGAATTGGCTCATGCCGTTGTAGGAACTGGTAAGTCTGAAATCTGTAGGGCAGACCTGAAGGCTGGAACTGAGGCAAGATTTCTGTTAAATCTTGAGATAGAATTCTTTCTTCTCCAGGAAACTTCAGTTTTTGTTCTTAAGGCCTTCAAATGATTGGATGAAGCCCTCCCACATTATTGAGGGAAATCTGCTTTACTTAGTGAACTGATGGTAAACATTAGTCATATCCACAGCAACATCTAGACTAGTATTTGTCCAAACAACTGGGCATCGAAGCCTAGCCAACTTGACACATCAAATTAACCATCACAGTAAGGTTGTAAACAGACACCTCTTCAAGTTCTACTTTTTCAGATCCTTACTAAACATGCACAGATGTACCCTCACACTTGTCTTTCAAGGCTTTCTTCTCCTCTCTCCGTAATTCCTTCCTCCTCCTTCTTTTGTCCATTTCCTTGATTCAGCTTTCATATTCCATGTGCATAATCTTGTAACTTGGCAGTGTTATGTAAATATGCATGCCTGATTTGATAAGCTTTCCTGACTAATAATAATATAATACATTTAATTGAAAGTAAGTCATCAAAAGCCCGTTTAGATAGGTCATTTGATGCTATGACCCCATGAAGAAGGCAGGACTGATAAAATTGTGCTATGTTACTTTATAACTGTCAGCAAGGGCTCAGAGAAGGAGAGTGACAGACTTAGGGCACACATGGCTCAGAAGTGACATGTGGGCCAGCTCTAAGCTGTGGAAGTCTTACATTTTATTTTTCTGTAGCAAATAAATACAGACCCACACACTTTTAGAGAAAAGTTACAAAAGAGTCTCTCTGCTACTGACACATGCGAGGATGAAATATTCCTGGAAAACTGGCATTCGGAACCTATGTAAAAGACATTGATTGGTGCCAGCATTTCTGCTGCCCAGCAGAGGGGCTGGTGAAGGATTGCTGGTAGCACTAGTCAGGAGTGTTTTGAGAGGCAGCCAGAGTAGGCTGCGCTGCAGACCATGCCAGACAGCCTCACTGTGTGCTCCCCTCATCCTGGCTTTGGATCCATCATACCTCACTGTGTTCTATGGAGGAAGAGGAGAGTGGAGATAGAAGAGCTAAAGAATCCATACAAAGTGGCCAAGTCACCACTTCCATTAATAAATGAAATCCATATTTTTGCAGCTAACTCATGAGAAAGAAGGAGAGTATTTGGCAGGCAGAGTAGAAACCCAAGCTGGAAACTACAAATTTAAAAACAATTATTTTATATTTTATATCACTAGCTTCCTTTTGGAGGCCTTTGTTAGCTCCATCTATGTTATGATGTTCTTCTGGGAGAAAAAAATGGAAGCATTCTAAGAGCTTTGTGCTGCCCAGAGCACAAGGATTTTATAGGACACATGAAAGCATACTTTAGTCCTGTACTGCAGACACAGTCTTTTATTCTGATATATAATTCCATTCAACTGTAGTAGACACACATACTTTGTCTCTTGATTTGCAGTTTGGGGAACAATTTCAACTTGCTCCCTTCCAGACAGCATTATTAACAACCAATTGGCATACAGTTCAGGCTTTTTCACAGGTGAGAGTGAAAATTGAAAGAGTGGATTAGAGAGTTCTCTGCAGGCATGCTGGATAATTTATCACCCTTCTGTGGTAATGGCTGAATGTATATATCTTTCACCATATGTAGCCTTCCATTTAGACTTCTAATCAATGGTGAAGAAAAACAACTGGTTTTTAAAAACCATCCCTTGGAGTGGAACTAATCAGCTTGTGGTTTCCTTTCAGGTAGTCTGACCATTATTCAATATGCCCTGTGTATATCCTTGGATAGGAAATGACCTAAACTTCCACTTCCAGTTATGTGGATTATTTATCCTGATGCCCTCTCCACATCCACCCAACCCTCTACTTTGCATATTAAAGTTAAGCCTCTAATCATTGAATCTTCATGTCTGGAAAGCTGATCTGGAGTTGCCATTACATACAAACTTACTTTATACATTATATGGCATGAGTTGAAAAGAAAATGTTATAGAATTCTTGTATTGTTTACTAGTTTGAAAGTTGCGTGAAAGATGAGAATTTATCCTTTGTCTGACTAGATCCCCTGTGTTTTATTTGTTAAGAAGGTTATTTTCCTATAGGCATTAGCTCGCTTGTTTAGAGGAAAAAAAAAAATCCTTTTTAAATCTTTAGTTTGGGCTGGGCGAGGTAGCTCACGCCTGTAATCCCAGCACTTTGGGAGGTCGATGTGGGCGGGTCATGAAGTCAGGAGATCGAGACCATCCTGGCTAGCACAGTGAAACCCTGTCTCTACTAAAAATACAAAAAATTAGCCGGGTGTGGTTGTGGGCGCCTGTAGTCCCAGCTGCTCGGGAGGCTGAGGCAGGAGAATGGCATGAACCCGGGAGGCGGAGCTTGCAGTGATCTGAGATCACGCCACTGCACTCCAGCCTGGGCGACAGAGCGAGACTCCGTCTCAAAAAAATAAAATAAAATAAACATAAAAAATAAAAATAAAAATAAAATAACATAAAAATCTTTAGTTTGGTGATATTAGTAGAGTTTAGGAGAAGAGAGTTTGAAGAGCATAAACAAACTGATGGCAATTTTAGATCTTTGGAACATTTTAAACAAAATGAAACATTGCTTGACCTTGTAACAAATATCGTAATTTATAGGAAATTCACTACAAAAATTGTGTATTTCCTATAATATGAAGTTTCCTATGTGTAGATTTTAATCAAAACCACAAGGCAAATGAATTTGGATTGGGAAACCTCTTCCTATTCATCATTGAGAAGGAGAAGCTTTTATTTTGTCATTAAAAAGTATCCTTAAAAAGTAGGAAATTTCTTTCATCCCTGTTCATTTCTAGAACTTCCAATACTATCTAGAAATTCCAATAACTAAAGTACCCCGGTCATTTCTAGGTTTCTGTTCTGTTAAAAGTAAATTTAAATAGAAAGTTTTTATTCTTATAAATTATTATTGGAAATTGATCTGTCTCCTCTCTCTTTATACTACCTGGAGCCCAAACTATTGCTCTAAAGTACTGTGATTACGAGGATGTAACATACTTTAATACTTCCAATGATTTATAATACACTTATTATTTTGTCAGTAAATTAGACTCCATGGACAATATAAGCATTCATTTTAGGAAGAGTTGGGTAACAGTTAATCGATGGTTTACATTAGAAGATTTCTTGCTTAGGGACTGGAAGTCAGCATCATTTCAGATGTGCCTTTGTTGGCTGATAGTAGCCATGGCAGGTAGCATACTACTAAAATCAATATGATAAATCTCTTGAAAAAGGATACTTATTCTGTTATTCTGTTACTATATGTTCTCACCTTGTCTCACCCTACGCTGGGTATGCTTTTAAATCCTTTAGGATACCAAAAATGGTATCCTACATTACAGGCCTTCAAACTTCTTACTTTTAAACTATAACCAAAATTAGCTAAATGTTGTTTGACTTTATCTATCAAGGCATCATATTAATCCCAGTAATATGAATATGTGTCCTTATATAAGATTTCAGCTCCCTGTCTAAACATCCAAATACAGAGCCCCATAGTGGAGTGTTACATTTTAATATTTGGTATTTATAAGCTTTTTATTTCAACAAATTTCAAAGTGATGCATATATAGAAATTGACCAAGATTATTGACTTGTCTTGTTGGAACTGTCTTGTAGCTCAAACTTTTCTGCTAACTAAATAAAAAGAATCTTTCAGAAAGATATTTTCCTGAAATTTTTATCTTCAAACCATGAAAAGTTTCAGAGTACATAAAACTTATAGAATTGATAAGAGTTAATGGGAAACTTAGAGATTGGGTCCAAGCTAGGTCTTCATTTTTTAAGGTAATGAATTGAAAGTGAAGCCCAAATAGGTATTTGAAGAGGGATCTTGTCACATGGACAGAACCACTCTGCAGTGATGAAAGTAGACACAATGAATTATGGTATACTGTATGTTGTTGTATCTAAATTAATTCATTTCTAAGGGAATATCTTTTTAAATGCTCCATATATTTAAAAGTTCAATTCATCAAAGTCATCATGCCATATCTGTTAAAAAGATTCATTTCTTGCTGAACTATAGCCAACAAATTTTCCAGAAATGACATTTTTCATAGTTTATTGTGTCCTCATTATCAAGGCAAAAACCACATCAAATGTGTTTCTTGAGTGACACTCAAGATGAATGAGAATGTGCATTCTGTTTCTGTATGTGGAGCTTTCAGTTTCT
Source organism: Papio anubis (assembly GCF_008728515.1). Taxonomy (NCBI): domain Eukaryota; kingdom Metazoa; phylum Chordata; class Mammalia; order Primates; family Cercopithecidae; genus Papio; species Papio anubis. The sequence goes on from NC_044978.1 coordinate 80,057,780, forward strand.
TAAGTATAATGAGAACTTTTAGGTAAAGATGTTTTTCAAGTTTCAATACTACTACATTTTTGTTATTTAAATATTTGAGTGGTTAAGGAATAGAATAGCACTACCAAGGGAATCTATTTTCTATTCTTTAAGTACTATAATATTATTCTTTAATTACTTGAGTTAAACCTCAAAACTTTGTTAATCTTTAATTGCTTGTGTTTCACCTTAATGTAAATGTCAATAGAATTGAGAAGAAGTTTGGGAATCTGTTTTTTAACTAAAATATTTAAATAATTTGCCATTATTTGTTAACTTTGATTTTATTATTCCTTTTGGATTATTATTGTTAATGTTTGTGCAAGTATAAGAATAAAAATTTATTATGTAATGATATAAGATTAATGATGTTTGGTGTAAAAGATATTACTGTCAAAATAAATTAGCTTTTTTTTTTCCTGCAAAGATTAGAGGAAAAGTTGATTTTATAGCATTAATAAATGGGCTAATATTCTTCATTATTCTTTACCTGCTATGTGCTCTTCATGAAAGGGAGATGTTGAAGACAATTTAGAAACCTGGAAATTTTCTACACCAAAAAATAGGCAGGTTAAAATTCCATTCCCCAGATCCACAAAAGCAAAGAGGTTCCCAATGTTTTGTTTCCTTTCAAAATGTGAAAAATCTGAGCCATAGTTTGGTTGTATTACTTGACCTTTCTCATCTGATGGGGACTGCCTTTCACTGTTCCTGCTATCACAACATGACTGTGCAAACAAGGGGGCCAGATTTCACTGTGCTGTGGATTGTTCACGTGGAGCACGATACATAGGAGCTAAAGAAGCCCGGAACTGTTGTGCGCCTGCCCTCTGACATTGCTGAAAAATGCTCCCATGCCTAATGGCACAACCAGGTCCCTTGACTACCTCTGTGAATAAGGATAGTGCTACATAACTCTCATGTCCTGGTTCATGCTTCATACACCTATACATTCTTTGTGTGTATGTGAATCTGTACATGTGTTGTGTGTGAACTGAACTGAAACTTTTCCCTGAGCTTTCCTTTCAATGAGGAAAAATAAATGACTGAGGTTTGCAATTTGTCAAAAGCTTTGAAAAGATTGCTTTAGCAGACTTTATTTCTAAAGGTTCATACTGCCTTTCCATCCTTTATGGAGGACCTGGTGGGATAGCCTAATTTACTTCGTGCACACCAATTATTAATACAAATGTCTACCTTGGCCTACTTCCTTTCATTTATACAATTTCAGGGATGGCTAGTCAGCCATGCTCCAGGCGGGACGTAGACCCATTCATGCATGGGGCAAGTGCTTTATTGTCTCCCCAGTAGACTCGGAGCATGCTGTGGCTACAGCCTATGGAACACTTTCTTTCATCCCTCTGCAGTTATTTAGAATCGTTCAGAAAGAACCTGCCGAGCCTCATCAATAGAGGTAATTTAGCCAGTGGCTCTAAAAATGCTAAGCTACATTTCCTGTCTCAACGGAGAACATTTATGCTGTAAAAGAAAAGAAATGTATTCAGATACTCTTGATTATAACATTACAGTATCTGATTTAATCTCAGCATCGCTAATTGTATAATGTTATCTGTTAAAATAAATTAAGGTGGTTGATTTCTCGTTACAAAACATTTTATTGCAGTGAGAAGAGAGGACTTTAACTAGTTTCCACAACTTGAGGCTCTGTCAAAAGATTTTCCAATTGCTTGGCAAGTATAAGAATAAAGAATGGGAATCTTAAAGTGCACTAACCTTTTTGTGTTTCTTGTGATCGTAAGTTCCCCTGTTGAAGAGTTTAGGACTTATTTTCCTTGTTTCTCTCGCATCACTGCAGTGCCTAGCTTAATAAAGGTGGGCTGAATCAAAATTCATATAAGAATGAATTTTTAAAAAATCAAATGTTTATGACATGCCTTCCACTGTGGAAGGACTATGTGGTGTAACATCATGGTTAAAAACCTAGGCTGAGGAATCTGGCAGACCCGAATGTATGTCTCAGTATTTCCACTTACTAGTGGTGTGATCTTAGACAAGTCACTCAACATTTCCTGGTCTCAGTTTCCACAGCTGTAAAATGGGGCTAATAATGGTACCTACTGATGTCTGCAAAACCAACATCACAGTACCTGACATACTGTAACAACACTATAAGTGTTAGCTGTTCAAGGAGCCTGCAGTTTAATAGAAGAGACAGGCTATCAATATCTGTATTTTAAGGCAGAATGTAATGTTATAAAAGAATTGAGACAATGATCTGTGTATATTTAGAAGAAAAAAAGTTCCCATCTGCTATAGGAAAGCAGACAAAGCTTTGGGAAGAAGTGAAAGCCTCAGAGCATGGAAGTGAATGAGCAGGAGGACACACCAAGTGGTGGGTACAGCAGGAACAAGAGTGTGCCAGGAGTCAGGAGCTTATAGCAATTGGAGGGAGGTCATGGGGCTAAGGGCCTCTACAGGGGCTGGAGCCAAGGGTTTTGACTGCCAGGTCTAACTATGCCTTGATTTGGTCAAAATGAGATGTCATTTTCTTTGATGGAGTAAAAGTAAAGCTTTAAAATGTGATCAGTACATCTCGCTGGAACTGCTTGAGTGCTCCAAGTGCCATTGCTCTCCCTCTGGTATTTCAGCAGCACTCGGTTTACCCAGCTCTTGTCATCCTTAAGGTTTTGTGACCTGGTGGGTGAAGTTTATTTGGTCTCGCTACAGAAAATGTAGGAATGGTGATTTCCGTCAATTCTTTTTTTAAAGTATGGTAACACGTCTGGGCGCGGTAGCTCACGCTTGTAATCCCAGCACTTTGGGAGGCCGAGGTGGCCGGATCACGAGGTCAGGAGATGGAAACCATCCTGGCTAACAGGGTGAAACCCGCATCTCTACTGAAAATACAAAAACAAAATTAGCCGGGCGTGGTGGCGGGTGCCTGTAGTCCCAGCTACTCGGGAGGCTGGGGCAGGAGAATGGCGTGAACCCAAGAGGCGGAGCTTGCAGTGAGGTGACATCGCGCCACTGGCACTCCAGCCTGGGCGACAGGTATTGTAACACTTTAATATATGGCATATAGTTACTGAAAGTTGCTTGGCATAAGAAAACAGGTCTGCTTAGTAGTTATCCTGATACACACTGCATAAAATGGAGTTTTGGCCAGGTACAGTGGCTCATCCCTATAGTCCCAATACTTTGGGAGGCTGAGGCAGGTGGATCACTTGAGCCCAGTTCAAGACCAGCCTCAGCAATATGGTGAAACTCTGTCTCTACAAACAAATACAAAACATTAGCCAGGCATGTGAACCCAGCTACTTGGGAGGCTGAGGTGGGAGAATCGCTTGAGCCAAGGAGATGGAGGTTACAGTGAGCTGTGATGGCGCCACTGCACTCCAGCTTGGGTGACAGAGCGAGATGCAAAGCAACAACAACAACAACAACAAAATGAAGTTTTACCCTTTTAAAAAATTTTAACAGGCATTGCACTATGGTACACATGGAACCCTGACTTTAATATGTCCATGTCAATGTGAAGAAGAATGACTACACAGGCCTTTGACCTACCTCAAAGCTCCCATACAGACCAGAGAGTCTACATGAATCTTGGCTGAGTCTTTGCAACATTGATAATTCACTACATTAGCCACTTATTCAAGGGTCTTTCTCAGACATAATCCTCTTTTGTCTTCACAACTATTGAGTTTGTGCTGTGGGTCCTTGATGGTTCCCTTCCTCTTAGACCTGTCACCCAAAGCCCAGCTCATTCCTTGCCCCTGCCTGTCTTCTCTGGAGATGCACTACAGACTATTCCACTTGAACTCTGTGGCCAGTGCTGAGCCAAAGTGTGCCCAATGGTGGAGCGTAGGATGGGAATGATGGGGTAGCTGCCTCTCTCATAGTTCAGGTGTGGGGATTCATGAATTCTAAAGACCAAAGGGGCAGGGAATCTGCCAGCAGCTTCTTCCTTCTGTTGCTGTTTCTTTCATAGCCTATCTTGTTGCCTTCTGGGAAATAATGACCCAGGCACCACCTCTCTGGAGGGATGTGATACTCTGACCTGCCTTCTGCTGCTTGTGTCTCAATTGACCTGTTCATGAGGCTTGGCCATCTATTTTCATCCTGAGGAAGTAAAGAATAGAGCATCCGAACTCTGAGGAGCAGGAGGTATGGAGAAAGGGTGCATTAATGTCCGTAGCAGGGATCAGCTGTGCAAGGCAAATATTGAAAGCAGGGAGTAGATGTAGGTTCTTTATCTATGAGGTGCCTGGATGTCTCTGATTTCCTGTTTTCAGAGTAAATTCTGTAATAGCTCATCATGAATAATATATAAAGACAATAATGTCTAAGAATTGTAAGGAAATTAAGAATATTGTAGGCAGGAAATTACAAATTTGTATGAGTACTCTGTATTTCTGAGTTTTTGAGTTCTTATTGAATAAATATAGACAATATTATCTATATTATTTTTACATAGTAGTTCCTTCTTGTCCAAGGGGATATGTTCCAAGACCCTCAGTGGATGCCTCAAACTGCAGATAGCACCAAATCCTATACATACTATGTTTCTTCCTATAAATATGTATACACACATACCACACACACACCTATATAAAGTCTAACTTACGAATTAGCCAAAGTAAGAGATTAACAACAACAATAATAAAATAGAACAATTGTAACTATATACTACCATGAAAGTTATATAAATGTGGTCTCTCAGCATATTTTATTGTGCTGTACTCACTCTTCCTGTGATCATGTGAGATGACAGAATGCCTACATGGTGAGAGGAAGTGAGGTGAATGGTGTAGGCATTGTTGACATAGCATTAGGCTACTATTGACCTTCTGCAGGTGGTGTATACAGCATAGTTACATTAGACAAAGAGGTGATTCATGTATTGGGCGGGATGGAGTGGGATGGCATGAGATTTCATCCCGCTACTCAGAATGGTGTGCAATTTAAAACTTAGGAATTGCCTCCCTCCTGTATCATTGATTTTTCCTCTCTTCCGGATAATTTCATTAGCATAGAATTATTCCATAATATCTTTTGTCCTTAAAACGAAACTTCCTTGACCCCATATGTTTCCCAGATGCTGTTCCATTTCTTTATGGCTCCCACTCCCTTTTACAATGCGACTCTGGAAAGAGTTGGCCACACTCATCAAATATTGTTTCCCCACTCTCTCTAATCTAACATGGCCTCCATCGCTACCACTGTACTGAAAACATTCTTCTTAAGTACACTAGTTACCTTTAATATGACAAATTTAGTGGTCAGAATTCAGTTCCAACTTTGCTGGACCACATTCAACACAGTGAATTGGTCTCTTCTTGAAATACTTTCCTTGTTTATCTCCTAGCTAGTCCGTTCTTTCTTTCTTTCTTCCTTTCTTCCTTTCTTCCTTTCTTTCCTTTCTTTCCTTTCTTCCTTTCTTTTTCTTTCTCTTTCTCTCTTTCTCTCTTTCTCTCTTTCCCTCTTTTCTTTCTTTTTTGATAGAGTCTTGCTCTGTTGCTAGGCTGGAGAGCTGTGGTGCAATCTCGGCCCCCTGCAACCTCTGCCTCCTGGGTTCAAGCGATTCTCCTGCCTCAGCCTCCCAAGTAGCTGGAACTACAGGTGCGCGCCTCCATGCCCAGCTAATTTTTGTATTTTTAGTAGAGATGGGGTTTCACCCTGTTGGCCAGGATGGTCTCGATCACTTGACCTTGTGATCCGCCCACTTTGCCTCCCAAAGTGCTGGAATTACAGACATGAGCCACCAGGCCTGGCCCCTTTTTCTTCTTCATGGTTTCTACATGTTGGAATGGGCAGGGCATGGTGGCTCATGCTTGTAATCCCAGCACACTGGGAGGCCAAGACAGGAGGATTGCTTGAGCCCAGGAGTTCTAGACCAGCCTGGGAAGCATAGCAAGAACCTGTCTCTACAAAAAAATAGAAAATTAGCTGAGTGTGGTGGTACGTGGCTGTAGTCCTAGCTACTGGGGAGACTGAACTGGGAGGAGTGTGAGACTGCAGTGAGCTCTGATCGCACCACTGCACTCTGGTCTGGGTGACAAAGTGAGACCCTGTCTCAATAAACGAATGAATGAATGAATAAATGAATTTGAAATGCCTGATGGCTCAGAACTTAGACCTTTTTTCTTCCTTATTTACATTGCCTCATTAGGCGATCTCATATAATCTCATGGCTTTAACTACTATCTATATGTCAAAGTCTCCCAAATGTATATCTCCAGTCTGAACTCTCTGAATTTTGGACTTGTATATCCAACTATCTCTTCAATGTTTGCACACGGATATCTCCTAGAAATCTCAAACTTAACATGTTCAAAATCAAATGCTGGAATTCCACCCTTACTCTCCAAAGCTGCTCCTCTTCTAAATCTTCCACACATCACTAAAGAGCAGTTCCACTGCTCTAATTGCTCTGGTCAACCTTTCGAGTCATTTTTCACTCCTCTTTTTTCTCACACCCCACTTTCAATCTATCTGCAAGTCTTACACCAGAAACTGACCACTTTTTACCTCGTTGGTTATTATTACCCTGGCCCATCCCATCCTTTATCTTTCACTTAGAATGTTACAAAAGCCCCCTAACATCTCTCCTTGTGTATACCCCTGCCTTTCTACTGCCTTTTCCCCATAAGAGACATGATCTTTTTCAAATATAATTCAGATTGTGCCCTTTCTCTGTGCAGAACCTCCTCGCCATGGCTTTCTATTTCATCCAGATTAAAAGCCAAGTTCTTACCATGACCTGCAAAGTCCTGTCTGATCTGCTCCCTCCCTCTCTGTAACTTTCCTCCTTACTCTTTTTCCTCACTCACTCTAGTCCAGACACACTGTCAGTTGCTGGACACACTAAGCGTATCTCCGTCTTACAGAGCATTACCACTTGCTGTTTGTTTTTCCTCCTTTTTTCCGTTCAAGGCCTCCCATGACCACCCTGTAAAATAGCACCCTCCCATTGAGTTGTTCTCTAGCCTCCTTATCCTCATGTGCTTTCCTGCTGAGTCCTTATCGCTGCCACATTATTCATAAACATTCTCTTAAAGCCTGCTTCCCCCACAAAAGTGATAGCGGGGCTTCGTTTCAGCTACCATATTTACTATATTCCTAGTACCTGAAGAATGCCTGCACACTGTAGGTGCTCAACAAATATTATGCAAATGAATAAATAATCAATTTTATTCCTCTCACACCTGCCCCATCCCTAGCAGACTTCTATTTCAGAGTCCTCTGAGATTTAAGGAATGGAATACGTCCATTTTCTGCCTCTGTACAGCAAATTGATCTGTATTTATTCTCACTTTCTTTCTTCTCATCTTATTCAAGGATGGTGTTTTTTTCCCCACATTCTTCTCTGACTCCACTTCCTTTTGTGTTCTGTTGCATGCTGATGCTGCTCTGCAAGCCATTTCTTTTCCCTATGTCCTGTCCGTTTGTAAACATTTTCAAGTACCTCCCACCTTATCACAAAAACAAGCAAGAAAACTTTTCCTTAACCCTATATGCCTTTTAGCTACGCTCCTATTTCCTTTCTTCTCTTCATGCACAGTTACTAAAAAGAGGTGTCTACTCAGGCTAGCAAATCGTTGGCACACATGTTTTCCATTATTGCTGTCTGTAGACATTCCCTATCAATCCCACACCCTTTTCCAAAGTCTATAACTGGCCTCCAAACTTTCTAAACATGTTATTCCAGGGAGTTGTTAATAACCAGAGTTGACACTTCATATGACACCTGCTTGCCATCTATGGAGCTTATTCTTGTCTTAATTTGCTCACCTCACTGCTCAATCAATTACAATACAAATTCCAACTTTCTACTTGTTAAATGCAATGGACTCCTTGTTTTAATCAATTTCCCTTCTTGAAATTCTCTCCAATCTTGATTTCTGTAACTCTAATTTGTTGCCATTGTTTTTAGGTTTTTTTCATCCTTAGTTTCCATTTTGGAACACTTTTCCTCTCCTGCTCCTGAAATGTTTACATTACATTACCCCTAGTCAGGGGTTCTGAACCCAAGTGAATTATTTCCTAGAGAATCCACTAACTAACTTAAGAGTCTCTGTGTGTGTGTGTGTGCAGTGTTTTATGTGTGGATATTTCTAACTACTGCATCTATAGCTTCTATCCAGTTCCTAAGAGGGCTAAGAATCACTGCTACTTTCTTTCTCTGGGTAATCTCACCCAAGCCCATGGGCAACCAGCATGACACAAGTGAGAGCTCAAAAGGGTCCAAGTCAAATAAACCCATGTTCATAGTTTGAACTTCCCTTTTAGAAGCTGTTTGACTAAGGAAACGTTACTTAACCTTTCTGAAACTTGGTTTGTTCAACTGCAAAATGGTGGAAATGACCCCTAATTTGCAGGGTTATTGTAACAAAGAGAGATGTCATTTGTAAAGCTCTTCGTGTTGTGTAGTGGTCAGTAAGTGGTAGCTATTACGATTCAGCCACAAACATCTGGGTCCTTCAAGAACATAAGCTTGTCAGCTTGCAGAGCCTCTCCTCCCTCATTTTAAAACAGGCTTCATTTTTAGGATTCTGCCTTAGTGAAGCAGTGAGGATGATGTGACTCATGCATTATAAATTAATTGACTCTCTGGGTGTTAGAAATCTGCTAGCATGCATTTATTAATGCGAAACATCTAGGACAGCTGCAGAGAGCACTGTCAAGTCCATCTTTGTGCACAATATTTGGAAAATCAGAATTGGGCACATATAAATTTAATCAGACTGAAAGATGTTTATAAATTGGCTTCCAGTATTTATCTGGAGCAATCAAAATAGCACACATTAAGAATGTTATTAAACATAGCAGAAACCAAATTACTCAATATATACAGTGTAATAAAAATTGGTAGGGCAGTAAAAATTGCCTGGGTATATGTTTTTAAAGCAATGGAAGCTGAGCAGGTCTCTTTTCAGAAGTATTCCGTATTTGTTTATTGTATCCTACTAAACATGTCTGTAAAACTGATCATTTACTTACACCTTGATTGCCAATCCTAATTCCATACCGGCTGGTGAAAAGGCTTGGATAAGCATGATGTTTTAGACACTTGACAAACATTTATAGTCAAAAGTGTAAGTTATTTATACAACTCCGTAAAATAATGCAGTTAAATTACAACCCAGATATTTTGGTTTGCAAAACAGCAAAGGATCCAAGGAACTCTGTGCCTAGCAGGGATCCCCAATTGATGTGGAGCCATGACCTCTTCTCATTGGTATTTAACTGTATAACTCTTATAACTCTCCTGCCCCTTTCTCTACTTCTACTTCCAAGTGATATGTGGCATACAGAAAGGTACATTTAAAACCCTTACTTACTGAATTTTTGAGAGCATATCTTAAGCATTTTGCAACATTCTTCCAAGTAATTAAAAACACCCTGAATTGGGAGAAAGTTAGAAACTGGAATTCAAAATCATTGACCTAGATCTTTGAGTAAATGACTAATATGGAAAAAAATTAACAACTTATGAGTTTAAAAGTTTTCTGCAGTTAATTAGTTATCATGTGACAATATATGGAAGCTAGTAAAATTCAGAGAAGCATTAAAAACTAAAATAATAAAAATGTTTACTTATAATCCTGTCATCCATAGGTAACCATTATTTTTGTACATGTTTTCTTTCTTCCTCTCTCCCTCTTCATCTCTTCTTTTCTTTTCCTTCTCTTTCTTTTTTTAGATTGATTTCTAACTATATATCTGAATAAATATATATATGCAAAAATTATATCCTAGAAAATATATAACCTGTATTTTGTATACTACAATATAAATAAACATAATATATAAATATATATAAACTTAATAATTGGAATAACACTGCATTTTTGTGTTATAAAGAAATAATCAGAAATATAGTCAGATATTTACAGATGCTCCTCAATTTATGATGGGGTTATGTCCCAATAAACCCAGAGTAAGTTGAAAATGTTGTAAGTAGAAAATGCATTTAATACACCTAACCTACTGCCCATCATAGTTTAGCCTAGCCTACTTTAAATGTTCTCAGAACACTTACATTAGCCTACAGTAGGGTAAAATCATCTAATGCAAAGCCTATTTTATAATAAAGTGTTGGCTATCTCATGTAATTTATTGAATACCATACTGAAAGTGAAAAACAGGATGGTTGTATGGGTACTCACCATGAAGTAACATACACAGAAGAATGCCCGCTGGTGAAGAATGTTTGAAGCACTGAACTAAAAATAATTGCTGTATGATGGAGATGCTGCACCAACAGGGTTATCAATCTCTCTGTCTTCTGAAAGGCTTGAGAATAGCAGGTAGAAGGGCATTGACACTTGTTGATGGTTTAGCAGGCACAGTGTTCTTCCAGAAGATAGCAAGTTTTGACTGTATGATTTGTTTCTTCTTTTCATCATATATTTCTCTTTATCGCAAACAAGAGCATCCTGTATCTGCCATCAGTGCTTGTGAATCTCCTGTAATTGACATCTGTTTCTCTGACTTCCAAAAGCCATTGCTAATGGTAGTAGCAAATATTTCTGCCAGTTTCTTTGCTGTGAACTTTCTTGGTGCCTTGGACATCACTTCTGTTTTCTCTGCCTCAACTTCTTTACTTCTTTCTTCCTCCAATTCAGTCAGCTCCTTGTTGGAAAGTTCTTCAGCCTCGATGCCAACAAGCTCATAAATTTTCTCTTTATCAATGTCCAATTCTAGTGATTTCCTAAGCACTAGTATATTGTTACTCTTTCATCAACAGCAGAATCTTTGTTAAAGCCTTTGAATGTGTTCACATATGTCTTCATAACTTTCTTCCAAATGCCGTTCATGCACTGCCGTGTGACTTCTTCCCTTGTTGCGGCGATGTTCTGGATAGAATTTAGAATGCAGCCAGATTTAGTTGCTCCAACAGCCTGCGCAAACGTCTGGCGTATCAATGTGCTTTGAACGCAGCTCTTGTGCCTTGGTGCATGGGTTGAATGAAAGCATTTGTGTTCAGCAGCAGATTCACAACATTTACATCAAGATGCATGTCACCGATATTCTGTGGAAGCCCTGGAGCATTGTCTAAGATTAGAAGAATCTTGAATGGAATGTTATTTTTCCTACAATATTCTCTTGCCTATGGAATAAAACAGTTCAAAAACCAGTCATCAAACAATGCTGATATCCAGGCTTTTTCTTTATGGTGTACAGTTGCTCACATTCTTGAATGCTCTTGGGTTCTCTGAGTGGTAGATTAGGAAAGACTTTAATTTGAACCCTGCAACACTTCTACCCCAGAGCAACATTTCCACCTCAAATTAAAGCCTTTCCTGTAACACCCCAAAGCAGTGTTACACAGCCTTTGAATGCCGTAGACCCTGACATTGGACTCTTGGTGAATGTATATATGCTCTGGCGCATACTTGCAGAATAAGCTCATTTCATTGACTTTAAATATTTGTGCTGGTAAACACTTGTCATCCACACTTACCCTACTCAGCTCTTCCCAAAAGCTTTGGTACCTTCAATATCGGCACTTGCTGTCTCACCACAGATCTTCATATTATGAAAATTATGATGCATTTCGAAGTGTTGGAACTGGCCATGTCTTGCTATAAACATTTGTATATATGTAGGATCACTGGTATACTTTTTGACCTTACAGAACAGACTTCTTACCCTAGCCTGAATCATCGGTAGGCTAAGTAGTATGCACCTCTGTATCTGGTTTTCCATCCACATGACAAGTAATTTTTCCATATTATCAATCAGCCCAGCTCTTTTCTTTGTGATGATAGTGGATTTAACCAATGCTGATGATTTCACTGCCTCACTGATTCACATCTTATCCTTTAAGGTGGTTGATATCATGGATCATGAAAGTCCGAACTCTCTTGCAATGGCCATTACTGGCTTGCGCCTTCATACTGGGCAGTTATCTTGAGTTTCATCTCAAGAGTAATTGCCTTCCTCTTCTTCTCACCAGAAACAGGAGACGGATGAGTGTTTTGCAGACATGATAGGACACAAAAATACAGAACACAATATCCAAAACATGCCAGCAACGCAGCACACAGTAGAGTATTGGTTGTTTACCTATGTGACTGAGTGGCTGACTGGGAGCTGTGGCATGCTGCTGCTGCCCAACATAATACAACAATACAACATAGTATTGCACCAGGTATCGCTAACCTGGGAAAAGAGCAAAATTCAAAAGCTTCTACTGAATGCGTATTGTGACTGCACCATTGTGAAGTCAAAAAGTTGTAAACTGAACCATCATAAGTTGAGAACCATTTGTATATAGAAAGACATAAACGTTATTTATAATAGTAAAAATCTGAATAAACCTCAGTGGAATATTAGGTATCCAATAAAATTTAATAATGCAAATTAATGAATGAGTCATTTTCTTTTTTATGTTCTGTATGTAAAATTTTTATAACAAAAATGCATGCGATAAAATTTTTTACTTATGTTCCACATATGAACATGTTAGTCATAAGAGAGAAAAAATAAATATGGTATTGTGTTAGAAAATATAATATTTTAAAATTAATGTGGCAACTTGTTGGCCTGTTTAAACATGAGTAGATTTTTAAATACAATTATATATTTATGAAAAGCAAATATCATGGAAGAAATCTTCCAAGTTTTGAATCTTTTCTTTTTATATTGAACCCCCCATAATAATCTCCATGCTCATTCTTACTCTCTGTCTCTTTCAAATTTTTAAAAAAGAAATATCCATCAGGTTTTAGATGAGCCACTTATTTTCCTCTGGAGTAGAATATGGCTTTTGCTTTCCAGCGTTAAAACCATTGAGAATTGTTTTCCAAAAGAAAACCTTAAATTGAAAGATTATTGTCTAAGTAATATTATTTGACTGCAGCTAACTTGCAGAATTATTAATATCTATGCTGTAGGATAGCACAACAGGCAATATAAATTATGAATAATGTTTATCTCAGTCAAGTGTATAAGAATCCTTGGAAGCAAGAGCAGCTTGTAGACATTGGGAGATTATGCAGTCTTTGCAAAGCCACTTTAAAATTAATATACATAATCCATAATGCTTTATGTTTTCAATTGCTTCTCTCTCTAGTATATCATTTACATATTAATTATTTTTAAAAATTAATTGATGCTTTATCTAAATTTGAATGAAATGAAGTGTTAGAATCAGATATATAACCTATTTTAAACCTCCATGCAACACTTACAGAGCATAATTTACAAAGTAGTTTGATATAATATTTTCATATTAATTGGATATGGAGACCAAATCAAACTAGAAAGTAATTTTTCTTCAAGATGGAACTCTCTTTTGTATTGGTAGGTGTATACATAGGCTCCTGTGGCCTTTGGCTGCCTCAGTTTTCTTTATTATCTGAATAAAATTCCACTGAGTGTGCATTATATGGTTTGGCTCTGTGTCCCCACCCAAACCTCATCTCCAGTTGTAATCCCCATAATCCTCACATGGCAAGGGAGGGACCAGGTGGGAGGTAACTGCATTATGGGGGCAGTTTCCCTTGTGCTGTTCTCATGATAGTGAATGAGTTCTCATGAGATTCAATGGTTTTATGAGGCAGTTTTCCCTGCTCTTGCTCACTCTCTCTTGCCTGCCACCATGTACGACGTGCCTGCTTCCCCTTCTACCATGATTGTAAGTTTTCTGAGGCCTCCCAAGCTATGTGGAACTGTGAGCTAATTAAACCTTTTTTCTTTATAAATTACCCAGTCTTGGTATATTGGGGTCTGGGACAGAACTAATAGGATATATATATATGAGTTTATTAAATATTAACTTACATGATCACAAGGTCACCCTGTCTGCAAGCTGAGGAGCAAGGACAGCCAGTCTCAGTCCCCAAACTGAAGAACGTGGAGTCTGATATTTGAGGGCAGGAAGCATCCAGTGCGGGAGACTAGGCCGATTTCTCTTTTTCATGTTTTTCTACCTGCTTTTTGTTCACTGGAAGCTAATTAGATTGTGTCCACCAGATTAAGGGTGGATCTGCCTTCCCCAGCCCACTGACTCAAATGTTACTTTCTTTTGGCAACACCCACACAGACACAGCCAGGATGAATACTTTGTATCCCTCAATCCAGTCAAGTTGACACTCGGAATTAACCATCACACTTGGGTATGTCTTTATAGCAGTGTAAAAATGGACAAATACAGTAAGACTTCCTTTTCAACATTGATGCATTTATTCTGCAGTGAACAGAAGCCAAGAGAACACTTTCTGGAACACTAGATTGAGAACTTACATTTTGAAAATATACCACTGTAATGTAAGGAGAGTAACCATTCTACTGGTTCTTTAAAAATATTATTGTCTACCCTCTTTGGGCTAGTCAAAATAGGCTCACATTTCAGCAGTTCAACAATTGTTTCAGATGCACCTTATAGCTTGGGGTCTGAGATATTGGAGAAGAAAATGCAAACATATTCACAGAGTTGAGGATGGGCAAGATCCCTACTCCCTGGGATCTTGTGTAGAATACATCTGTTCCACTAACTGGCACAGACTGTAGGTCAAACTGCAACTCTTGTAAGGCTAAGGGTCCCATTGAGAGGACAGGACCGGGCACAGTGGCTCACGCCTGTAGTCCCAGCACTTTGGGAGGCCAAGGTGGGTGGATTACCTGAGATCAGGAGTTTGAGACCAGCCTGACCAACATGGTGAAACCCCGTCTCTACTAAATACAAAAAATTAGCTGGGAGTGGTGGTGTGCACCTGTAATCCCAGCTACTTGGGAGGCTGAGGCAGGAGAATTGCTGGAACATGGGAGGTGGAGGTTGCAGTGAGCTGAGATTGCACCATTACACTCCAGCCTGGGCAACAAGAGCAAAACTCCATCTCAAAATAAAAGAAAGAGGATGGGATGAGGGACCAGGAGAGGGTTCCATGACAGGACTCCTATTGGCCCTCAAGACCTCCTGCCACCAGAACAATCCTGCAGCTACTCAGAGTCTTTTTGAGGTGGTTCTAAAGCTTTATCTGGATGCCTACTACAGGTCTTATTTTACAGGTGCTTTTCCTTTCACCTGAAAAGAAAAATAAACTTGACATCTCAGTGTGTAAATTTGAGAATTTTAAAGATAATGAAATTATAGTAATCATTTCAAATGATTGTTTTAGATGGCAAGGAATCCAACAATTCAAGAGAATAAAAACATCCAAATATGAGTGTACTAAAATAAAAGTAGTAGTCAAGCTTGGGTTTCTTAATGATGAGTTTCTGAGTTATTGAGGCAATTTCTTTCTAATTATCTTGAAACAGAGGTAGTACCTTTTAGAGTTGCATGAACAATACTAATATTTCCTCGAGTTTTTGTAGATGGACGTTTTGAATTTAAAATTGATCACAGTAAAGATGTATGTGGATCTGTTATCCTAATCAATATTTCAAAATAATAGTGTACTTTAAAACTACAACCTTTCTGTGCCTATCTGTGAGTGTGTTAAATGGGAGAGCAGCATTTGTCCTGTCTGAAAAGGAAAGACACAGATTTATGATGTATAAAAAAAGTATCATGTAGTGAAACTAATTGCCTCAGTCAGAGATCCAAATGAGTTTGTCAATTCAGAGCATTGTGTTAGCACTTACTAGCAACTATAATTGTGACAATGTTACAGGATCCTTTGGGTGTCACTTTTCCAGCTGGAAACCTTTGTGGCCAGTGGCGCCTTTGCTTGAGTTTTGTTCAGACCCACTGGGCTCATTCTGCCCACTTGGCCTGGCAGGCTGTGCTTGGCTTGTGCTACCGGCCTGGGTCCTATACATGCCAAGGGTGAGCCAGATGCCAGATGGTGAAGGGTGTGTGAATGAGTGCAGGGTCCGGCCACTGCACACAGCCAAGGTGCACTGGCTGCTGCAGTGGGGCGGGCAGCTCCAGGTGCTGTCACAGGTGCCAGCTCCATGCAAACCTGTGGCTGGATAAGACGCACTGCAAGTGGCTTCTGCTGCGGGCACCCATGTCTGGGCAAGGGGAATGTGGTGGCACCCAGAAACTTGGAGACACCAGAAACCACAAAGCCCCGAAGAGGGAGTCACAGCCCTGGCTCAGGGAGGCCCTAGGTCTGGGCTCCCTGAAGGGCCACAGCTCTTCTTTTTTACTGATGCTCGCAGCATGGCGAGTGAGGGGCAGGTGTTTAAGCTCTGTTTGTGTTACAGCTCTTTCAGTCTTGCCATTTGGTGGGTCTCGAGTTCTTTTCCTACATTCAGGAAGAATGAGGTACATGGACAACTGGAGGATGAGCAGGACGGAAAGGAGACTTATTAAGCAACAGAACAGCTCTCAGGAGACCCAAAGTGGGTAGCTCCTTTCTGCAGGCAGGTCATCCTGATGAGTGTCCAGCTCTCAGCAGAGAGGAGACCCAGAGTGGTGGCCCCTTTCTGCAGGTGGTAGTCCCCATGTCCGTGTGAGTCTGTCTGAGTCTGGGGTTTTTATGGGCTTCAGAAGGAAGAAAGTGAGTGCTGATTTATCCATGGGCAGCCATGGGCAGGCCTGGACCCAGAACTGGCAGTCTGGTCCCCAGGCTTCAGGCCTTTCCTGGCTTGAAGGAGGGGTTTCACCAGGGACCCACCCCTTTCTGCCTAGGAACCTGTCTGCCTCCCACCATCATCAACATGTCTTCCATGGCACCTTGGCTGTTCATGCCAAGGGGCATCTGCAGGCCTGCACTGCGCTGCCCTTAGCCCCACTGGCCTCCATTCTGTTCTCATTGGCACTTAAAGTCAGGAGGTGGCTGAGGCATTGGGGGGCTGCTATATCAGCACCGCCCTGATTATGCAGACACCCAGCTTGGTTGTGACAGTGTCTGGGCTCAGCCACAACTTTGCTCTACCCTGGAGCCGGCACTGGAAGTGGGGAGAGGCCAGAGAGTGGGAGCAGGCACTTCTAAGTCTACAGGGGCAGAAGGGGCTTCCCAGGCTCCCTAAATGCAGGGAATTCCAGGGTCTGGAGCCATGGCTGGGCAGCTGCAGCTGCCCCCAGAACTGCAGGGCACCCGTCCCACCAACTCAGTAGGGGGCAGAGATCCTGCCTGTTCCTGCCCCCGCTGGCTTCATGGAGCACACGGTCCTGGCTGCATCTCCTCTGCTGCAGCCAGCATCTTCACAGCAGCCACTCCAGATGGGCCGCTGCTGCCATCAACAACAGTCCAAAAAAGAATAGTTAATATTGCTCTTTAGTTGCCTAAAGTAATGCATACTCCTGTGACAGGTCATCTCATTTATCATGTTCCATTGTGGCTTACTTGCATCGCCAAACTTTCAACCTCCTTTGAATACTTTCCTGTAAAATATCAGCTACTGGCTGATTGTTTTCCACTTTGCTGTTCTTATGACCAGTTTTTAAGATCAGCTCCTCCTGCTGTTTCTTCTTCTTCCTGCTGGTACCTAAGCTGCCCTGAGAGCATTGCATTTAACTGTTGATGTACAGTGAGTCAGTGACCGGGAGCACTCAGTATTCTCCACTTTCTCGTGTATGTTCCTGACTTCAGTATGTCTGTGACTTAACTGTTTCACTTGGCATGGCTTTTGCGTTTAATAGATTCAGGTTTTTATTTATGAAGCATTTTGGTGATTTGCTTGGGAAAAACGATCTTTTCAGGAATTCTATTTTTAAAAAGGCAACTTACAGTAGTTATAAATTATAAATCGTAATTTATAACTACTCATTCAGGGTGTCCTTTAGAAAAAGTTAACCTTCCCAGTTAATTATCAATAGTGGTCACTACCTTTAAATTACAATTAACTAGAAAAATACTCAGTAGTGAATGAAAATATTTGTATTAATAAAACTACTCAGAAGCAGCTTAAGGAAATTCTGAGATGTTTCTTTTTGATTAGTCTGGGGCAAAGTCTTTATCATCACATGCTGTCAGTCACTACGAAGTTTCTGAGACACTCTCCTGCTCTCCCTCTATTCCACGGCTCCTGCTCAGAGCAGATACCATTACCATATCCCCAGAAACCTCTCCTCTGATCATGGCCCTGGTTTTGCCAGATGGCTCTATTATGACGACTGCAAGACTTGCACTGTCAGATTGTCTTTTTGCAGGTAGGTGCCTGCTAGTGAATAGATTGTTACATCCTAGTGAGTGAGAGGACCTGGTGTAGGCAGTCCTGGAATCTCCTAGAAGAGTGGTAAGGCCTGTGTTGTGTATTCCAAGTTTTAGATCAGAGTTACTGAATTCGTTACATTGTATGCTTTGTTTCTGTGGGAAGCTTCTCTATCAACCACTTCCTCTTTTCTCTCCTTTTCCTGTTCCCTCCCCCAACACACACGCCATACACCCCTGAAATTCATATTATACATTAGAGTAATCTGAGTTCCTTTAGTGCTATAAACTTTCCAATGCCTATATAGATGTCAGTTTTTAGTAGTAAACAGTCATTTATGGCTGTTTGTTCTATCACTAACATAAAATCCATAATGCAATATATATTTTATATAATAGCATATAAGTGTATGCACGCATCGTGCCACATCATTTGGTCAGTGTAATGGCAGGAATGCGACATATTAAAGATGGACAGGAAAAGTCTGTCACTTGTAGAACAACCACAGGAGTCTGAAAATATCACAACTATACTAAACAAATTTTCGTTTGAAGAAATTCTTCCTGGTTTTACAGAATCCTGCATTTTAACTTTCACATAACACATATAAGAGATGTAATATATTCTGGGATTCTATAAAATATTCATGTTCGTGGTTTTTTTTTTTTTTTTTTTTTTTTTTTCTGAGACAAAGTGTCACTCTATAACCCAGGCTGGAGTACAGTGGCACAATCTCAGCAAACTACAACCTCTGCTCCCCGGGCTTGAGTGATTCTCTCACCTCAGCCTCCCGAGTAGGTGGAATTACAGGTGCGTGCTACCACGCCCAGCTAATTTTTGTATTTTTAGTAGAGACAGGGTTTCACGATGTTTTCCAGGCTCGTCTAAAACCCCCGACCTCAAGTGACCCGCCCACCTCAGCATCCCAAAGTGCTGCGATTACAGGCATGAGCCACCACGCCCAGCCACATATTCACATTTCTGAGTTTGCATTAGTTCAAAACATCAGAAAGACCAAAAGCTTAGAGCTGAGGGGAGTTGGTGGGGGGCGGGGCAGGGGAAGAGTGCACAAGAGTGACCACATGTTTGTAATTTCACCCAGTACATGGATCTGGAAAGATCCATAGTTACATGTAAGTGGTTCTTAGGATAAAACCTTTGTAGCCAGCCTAGGCAACATGGCAAGAACTCAAAAAAATTTTTTTTTTTTTTACAAAGTTAGCCGGGCATTGACAGTGGCATGTGCCTGTAGTCCCAGGTACTTAGGAGGCTGAGGTGAAAAGATCACTTGAGCCTGGGAGGTCAAGACCACAGTAAGCTGTGATTGTGCCACTGCACTCCAGTGTGGGCAACAGAGTAAGACCTTACGACAAACGAACAAACAAAAAACCTTCATAATGTCTCCACAGAAATCTTCTCTATGTTTAGTGCTGATTTTAGAGCTATTATCCTCAAGAAGCTTTGCTGAACTGGCTTCTGTATATGTATCAGTTGCAGGAAGGAGTGCTTACTGGTCCTAGGTATGCTTCTGGAAGCAAAGATTCATGCTGTGGCAGCCCTGGAGTGGTTGGGAAGTTTAGAGTGTTACCAGCTTGAAGAATGCTCTTGTATCATAGTTGATTTGAACAAGTCTGTATATAACTGTCAGCTTAAACTTCTAGGCTGAAAGGCAGAATGACCTGGTAGAAAATACATAAATTTTGAAATCAGATTTGGATTTAAACTCTGGCTTTTCTATAAGTTTGTATAAGTTGTAACCTTTAGCTTATTTCTCTGAGCCTCAGTTTCTCCATCTGAAAAATTCAGGGCAGTTATGAGGAATAAATGGAATAGTATATCCAAAAGTGCCTGGCACTTGGTAAGGAATTAATAAATATTATTCTCTTTCTCTCTCTTTCCACTACTGGAAAGTAGAGGATTGGGGTGAGTAACATCTGCAGTGACTTGGTTTGGCTCCCCTTCCTAGTTTGACCTGCCAACTACATTTTCAGGCAAAGTTCTTGGAAATCATCTGTTCTATCCCCAGTGAGTTAGAGAACAAGTGCCTAAGGAAATTGCAAGCCTGGAGAGAGGCTAAGAGAGATAGTTCCCGGGCCTTCTCTGGGAGCTGTATTAGCTCCACACTTTCCTGTGTGATACTTGGTGCCACACAGCTGAGACAATGAGACTGCACATTATTTATTTACTTTTTAAGATTTCGTAACTCAGTGTGAACATTTTCTTTAATCTCATCTAATACAAAATCCAGTTGGAGGTTATAAGAAGTTGATATGTAATCCATACTTTTATTCACAGGTGATTGATCTTTAGCTAGAAGCATTTACAGTTATACTGCTTTGAAATTTTTGATCAGCTTAAACAAGAAAATGACATTTAAAATAAATTAGATTGGACAGAGGTCACATAATCTATTGACTGTGTGAAGAGTTAGGATGCGTGATCCAAAGGCCTCTCATATCCTTTTAAAATGTCCTTAGGCTCAGTTATGCAAAGTAAAAGATAAAGGTTTATTTTTTAAATTAACTTAAAATGTTATTGAAATAATGAGAAATTAAAAGACTTGATGAGCTCTAACACTAAAGTATCTGCATTTATTTTTTTAAAATGTAACTCTGTCATGTTTGAATATGTAGCTCGCAGTCTGTGCTTTGAATAGCTCATAGTTTGGGCTCATAGCCTGTCCTGGAAGACTCTTCCTTTAAGTAACCCCTTCATCACGATAATACTAGGTATGGTATTCCTTTCACCTTCTCTTTTTCCAATTAAATTTTAGAGCACGCTAAAACCCTGGAGTCATTCTGGAGTTAAATAGACTATAATATCAGATTTTAGATAAATAGCATAAAGTAAAACTAGTAGGATGTGATATGAGTTTTTTAAAGCCACAAGTGAAATTTATCAGTAGTTAGGGTATTATCTTCAGAAATATTTGCAAATATTTCCAGAACTAGTTTCAGTTTTGGTAGTGAAAATATTCACTTAGGATACAATTTTGTAATTGTTTTTCTTTTTCTTCTTCTTTTTAATTTCAGGGTCAGCCTGGGCCTCAGGTAAGATAATTCTTTTCTGGCAAATAATTATTTTCAATTTAGAATTTTTCCAGTGTGGAGGTCTTTCTGCAAATCTTTCAAAAGATATAAAAAAGCTATGAACTGGTAATCATGACACCACACAGTAGACCAAATATTTCCCGGGAGTAAACCCTTGGGGCCTCTTCAGGGTTGTGTGAGCCACATCAGCTGTTGGGCCAGATGGCAGATTTAACAACGTACTATCATATAAAGCAAAACTCTTAACTGATCTGAAACAGTGCCACAGGACTTTAATGTAAGACAGCATGACATAAAAGTCGAGTCTGAACTGGTTTGCATTATGTACTGATTAATCGTGTACTAATAATATTGTGAATCCCTGCAGACTCTGATTATTTAGACTGTGATCCTACCAGCTACTTTTGATTCATTACAGACAGATATTGAATTTTTAATTTAGAAACAACTGCCAAAGACATGATTTATAATTAAGCATGAATGCAGTCAACAGAAAATCTTACTGAGCCCTAAATCATATTGAAGAAAATAAGCAAATTTTAGGAAGGGGAGGAATGTGGTATGAAGACGGAAATACAAAAGAAGAAGTGAGTTTTCAGAAATGAAAAGTCAGTACAAAAAACTCAAACAACAAATTCAATATCAATACTAATTATAATCCATAGGATTCTATAGAGAAGAAAATGCAGTTATTAATGTTTTACTTTTAATACTCCAGTGCCTATAAATAATATAATTACTTACAGAACTCATCTTCCATCGCTTTCCCCTTGATGTACTGAATGCTATTTCTGCCTTAGATTGTTTCACAAATAAGCCATTTTCATGATAGCTTTGTAGTCAATATCATGAATTATCTATTGTGTGCTCCACCTCATACCAGATCACAAGAATATTATTTATGGTTTGTATGATCTCTATATATAGATGTCTAATGAAACAAAAAATTCCACATACTTCAGTAAACAAGTTCTTTTCACACCAAGCTTATGAGAAAGTTTGACTTTTAATTAATTTGTATTGATATCTGAAAATACCTATATTCTCATCATTTGTGATTTTCACTCTTGTATTCCATGTTGGTTCAAGGTAATTATTAATGGAATAAAACCCATAGGAGAAAGTTATAGCTTGTTTACTAAATTTGAAATAACCGTATTATAATGGAATGAAGACAAGTAAAAGGTGTTTTGCATGGTTTCTTTTGTTTTTTGGGGGGTTTTGTTTTGCTTTTTTTTTTTTTTTTTTTTTTTCTGAGACGGAGTCTTGCTCTGTCACCCAGGCTGGAGTGCAATGGTGCAATCTTGGCTCACTACAACTTCCGCCTCCTGGGTTCAAGTGATTCTCCTGCCTCAGCCACCCAAGTAGCTGGGATTACAGGCACCTGCCACCACACCCTGCTAATTTTTGTATTTTTAGTGGAGATGGGGTTTCACCATGTTGGCCAGGCTGGTCTTGAACTCCTGACCTCAGGTGATCTGCCCGCCTTGGCCTGCCTTCCAAAGTGCTGAGATTACAGGCATGAGCCACTGTATTCAGCTTGCAGGTTTTCTTTT
Source organism: Papio anubis (assembly GCF_008728515.1). Taxonomy (NCBI): domain Eukaryota; kingdom Metazoa; phylum Chordata; class Mammalia; order Primates; family Cercopithecidae; genus Papio; species Papio anubis. The sequence goes on from NC_044978.1 coordinate 80,080,425, forward strand.
ATTTGATGCTTACAACAGCCTTGGAAAGTATTATTACCCTACGTGTGTGTGTGTGTGTGTGCGCACGCACGCACGCGCATGCGCGTGTGTGTATAAACATACAGAAACAGAAGAGATAAATTACTCACGTGAATAACACCATGAACTGGGAGCTAAACTGAAGTCTGTATCTAAAACCCTCATACTTTGTAGTGCTCAGCCCTTGAGAGAAGGTGGTGAGACAGCCGATGATAAAAGAAGTTGAAGAGTTGATTTTGAGAGATCGTAATCTTTAACATACTTTAATTATTAATAGGATCTCTGTCTTAGCTGTACCTTCTTTCCTGCATCCCAAAGCAGTTCTTAAGAAATTGAGCATAAATAATTTATTTGAGAGATGATCCTAGAAAGCATCATGAGAGAGTGGAGAAATGACATAGGGAAGGCAACAACACCAAAAAATGGGTGCCTCAATTTGCAGGTTACTGTTGTGGACAATTGGGGCTCAATCCTGCTGAGGAATCTTGAGAGACTGTGTAGAGCATGTTGCAGAATCATCCCAGAGAGGGACAAGGAAGTTGATGGATTTATCCACTAATTTCCCTGCCTTTACTGTTGAGGGTCGCAGCTGGGTGCTGGCTTTTCAGCACTTCTGGCCTGCTGTGAAAGCAATTTAGGAAGCCATAGCGACGTATGGGACCTGTATTCTAGCACTGTCTTAGAGCAGGTAGTGGTGGACAGGCACCTACATGTGCCACAACATCCAAGTGTACGTGTCTTATAGACAAGACAGAGTAGAAAATTCAGATATGAATAGAAAGACTTGGGAAATTAAATATAAAGGCAGCATTAAATGCATAGTAATTAATAAGATACTAAAGAGAGTAACTGTAAAAAGAAAAACAGTCATAGTAAATCTTGAGTATACAGCCACAGTTAATAAACAGAAGAAAGATCATAAACCAACATTGGAAACCAAGAATGGACAGGACCAGAAAAACCGTGGATGATGGTGGCTGAGAATGAACGTATATCATGACACTTCAGAACACCTTCACATAAGGTCCTATATTTACTATGGCTCTGAAGAAACATAGTCTGCCTAACTGCCTATGCTGGAAAATGTTGAAAATTTGCAAGGAGGTTGGAACCAGCATTTTCAAATGGTCCCATTCGAAACCTGCTCTGGTTTCCTTTGTTTTGGCTACCAGTTTGCCTTGAGTGGATGTGAAATCTTATGATCATTTAGTTTAAAATGTCTTCCTCACATCACAGTAAAAGGAAGTCAATAAATTGAGGAAGGATATTTATTGACTTTTCCCTCATATGAGGGAAAACATGAAGCCAAGACATACCCTCACATAATCTTTCCACAGCTCAGAAAAGAAGTGAAGAGTTGTTGTTGTGTACCCAAGAAAAAGCCTGGCCTACCTCTTACGCCTACATCATCATAATATTTTTCCAAAGAAACTTCCATTGTTAGATTTGAAATTAAATAACTCTTCATGAAGTTTTGCATTTGGTGCTTGATAGTCACTAGCTTTTCTCTGATACTCTTTAAATTATAGATGAATTTTGTATAGGCTCTTATCCATCTGTATATTTTGTTTTCCCTATTACCTATTGTAATGTGCTACTTTCCTAACCCCTGCTCTGCTCTTGGGAAATTTTCTTTTACAAAAAACGTGGACCTTAAACTGACTTTTAAAAAATTACTCTTCAGCAAAATTAGTTTTATTTATTATTTTTTTAACTTTTATTTTAAGTTCAGGGTTACATATGCAGGATGTGCAGGTTTGTTACACAGGTGAACGTGTGCCATGGTGGTTTACAGCACAGATCATCTGATCACCCAGGTATTAAGCCCAGAATCCATTAGCTATTCTTCCCAATGCTGTTTCTTCTCCAAGCCCCCACAGGTGCCCAGTGTGTGTTGCTCCCAAGCCCCTACAGGTGCCCAATATATGTTGCTCCCGACAATGAGTCCATGTGTTCTCATCAATCAGTTGCCACTTATTAATGAGAACATGTGATGTTTGATTTTCTGTTCCTTAAATAGGCTTTCAACCACAAAACAATTTTTATCTATCATAAATATGAGCACTTAGAAATGATACATGTAGTAGATTTGATTATAAATATCTGCAGCAGAGTTTTTGTATTTTATAGTTATATCTTACATTAACACCTTACTATAAGCCTACTTTTTCTTTGAGTAAATTTATATAAGCTGTACATTAAATCTGTTTAGCATAGATCTATAAGGTAAATACATATAGTGTATTAATGAGCAATATGCATTTTAAACCCAAATTAGAGGGTGAACGCGATGGCTTACACCTGTAATCCCAACACTTTGGGAGGCTGAGGGAGGCGGATCACTTGAGGTCAGGTGTTTGAGACCAGCCTGGTCAAAATGGTAAAACCCCATCTCTCCTAAAAATACGCACACAAAAATTAGCTGGGTGTGGTGGTGCACACCTGTAATCCTAGCTACTAGGGAGGCTGAGGCAGGAGAACCGCTTGAACCTGAGATGGAGGTTGCAGTGAGCCAAGATAACTCCACTGCACTCCAGCCTGGGAAACAGAGTGAGACTCAAAAAAAAAAAAAAAAAAAAAAAATTAGAAAGTTGTTATGGGTTTTTAAGTTGTTGAAAGCTTTCGTTTATTTGATCAAATTTTTCTTAAAATTTCCATGTTCTGTTTACTTGGCTCACTGAAAATTATCCTTTTCACATACAGTATATGTCTAGTAACAGGAACTTGAAATTTTGTCTTTTCTTTTTTCCTCTTCTTTTTGTTGACTCAAAATGATACCTACTTTTTTCTTAAAATGTCAACCCTTTTGATTTCTTTGATTTTATAAGATTTCTCACCTAAAATGTCAAAACTTTTTTGTTATTTATGTACAATTCAGTATAACTGGCCTGATAATTCTGTTCCTTTCCAGCTCTGGGTCTCCCTAGCACATGCTGTTAGCTGTGGGAAAATGGAAGGGTATGGACATTGCCTAAACTTCTTCTTTCACTCTCCGTCTTCTTTTGCAACTAGTTAAGGAAAACAGCTTGTCATCTGTGCAAGGTTTCTACAAACAAATTCTTCCTTAGCCAACCCTTAAATCCACATTTCCCACCCCTGCCTGAGTCATAGCCGTGCCATTCAGACTTTTCTTAGCCAGCCTACTGCCACCGAAAATCTACACTTCTGACTTTCAATGGATTTTTCATTAAGACCCTATTACTAATAATGGTCTGATTCTATTGTACAATGGGGATTTCTTTTAGGTACTTTTAAGAATAGGCTTTTGTGGATTAGGCTGGGAAAAGAAACCATATTCATATTGTGATTCCTATGGTAAGATATAATTAGGTTTCCAAACAAAATACTTCCTCCAAAAAAGGGTTGTAAATGTTTAAGTTGGGGGATTGATATGGTTTAGACCTGTGCTCCCACTCAAATCTCATGTGAATTGTAATTCCCAATGTTGGAGGTATGGCCTGATGGGAGGTGATTGAATCATAGTGAGAGATGACAATGTGGTAGCCATCCTCGCTCGCTCTTGGCACCTCTTCGGCCTGGACGTCCACTCTGGCCACACTTGAGGAACCCTTCAGCCTACCACTGCACTGTGGGAGCCCCTCTCTGGACTGGCCGAGGCCAGAGCCGGCTCCTTCTGCTTGCAGGGAGGTGTGGAGGGAGAGGCGCGGGTGGGAACCGGGGCTGCTACACTTAAGGGCCAGTATGAGTTCCAGGTGGGCGTGGGCTCCAGGGACCCCACACTTGGAGCAGCCGACTAGCGCCGCTGGCCTGGGCAGTGAGGGGTTTGGCACCCGGTCCAGCAGCTGCAGAGGTCACGCCAGGTCCCCCAGCACTGCCGGCCCCCACACACTGCTCTGGAATTCTTGCTGGGCCTCGGCCATCTCCCCCTGCGGTGGGCTCCCAAACAGCCTGAGCCTCCCCAGTGGGCACTGTCCCCTGCTCTAGGGTGCCCTGTCCCACTGACCACCCAAGGACTGAGGAGTCCAGGTGCACCAGTCTGGTGGGCAGCTCCACCAGTGGCCTTGGCTTGGGAGGGATCCACTAGGCGAAGCCAGCTGGGCTCCTGAGTCAGGCGGGAACTTGGAGAACTTTTATGTCTAGCTAGAGGATTGTAAATGAACCAATCAGCACTCTGTGTCTAGCTCAAGGTTTGTAAATGCACCAATCAGTTCTCTGTCTCTGGCTGATCTAGTGGGGACTTGGAGAACTTTTATGTCTAGTTAGAAGATTGTAAATGCACCAATCAGCACTCTGTGTCTAGATCAAGGTTTGTAAACACACCAATCAGTGCTCTGTGTCTAGCTAATCTAGTGGGAACTTGGAGAACTTTTATGTCTAGGTAGAGGATTGTAAATGCACCAATCAGCACTCTGTGTCTAGCTCAAGGTTTGTAAATGCACCTATCAGTGCTCTGTGTCTAGCTCATCTAGTGGAGACTTGGAGAACTTTTATGTCTAGGTAGAGGATTGTAAATGCACCAATCAGCACTCTGTATCTAGCTCAGAGATTGTAAATGCGCCAATCATCACCCTGTCAAAACGGACCAATCAGCTTTCTGTAAAATGGACCAATCAGGAGGATGTGGGTGGGGCCAGATAAGGGAATAAAAGCAGGCTGCCTGAGCCAGTAGTGCCATCCCACTGGGGTCCTCTTGACACTGTGGAAGCTTTGTTCTTTTGCTCTTTGCAATAAATGCTGCTGCTTGCTCTTTGGGTCTGCACTGCCTTTATGAGCTGTAACACTCACGGTGAAGGTCTGCAGCTTCACTCCTGAAGCCAGCGAGACCACAAACCCACCAGAAGGAAGAAACTACAGACACATCTGAACGTCAGAAGGAACAAACTCCGGACATACCATCTTTAAGAACTGTAACACTCACTGTGAGGGTCCGTGGCTTCATTCTTGAAGTCAGTGAGACCAAGAACCCACCAAGTCCAGACACAATAGGGGTGAATCTTTCATGAATGGTTTAGCACCACATCCTTCGTGCTGTCCTTCTGATAGAGTTCTCATAAGATCTAGTTGTTTAAAAATATACGTAATACCTCCCTTCCCTCTCTCTCTTGCTGCTGCTTTGACTTTGTGAAGTGCTGGCTCCCCCTTTGCCTTATGCCGTGATTGGCAAGGAAGCTTCCTGAAGCCTCCCCCAGAAGCAGAAGTTGCTATGCTTCCTGTGCAGCCTGCAGAATCGTGAGCCAATTGATCCTCTTTTCTTTGTAAATTACTTAGTCTCAGGTATTTCTTTACAGCAATGCAAGAATGGACTAATATAGAGATTGTGCATCCTTTAAAGCTTATTAAAAGATTTGAACAGAATTGTAATTAACAACTTGTTATTCACGTGCAAGTGTTTATGTCAGGGTGAATTGTCTTGCATAGGTTCAACATTCTCTTTGTTAAGCTGTTCTTGCATTGCTATAACGAAATACATGAAACTGGTAATTTATAAACAAAAGAGATTTAACTGACTCATGGTAGTGCAGGCTTTACAGGAAGCGTGGTGCTGGCATCTGCTCAGCTTCTAGGGAAGTCTTAGGAAGCTTGCAATCATAGTGGAAGGCAAAGGCGGAGCAGGCACATCACATGGCAAAAACAGGAGAGAGAGAGAGAGAAGGTGCCACACACTTCAACACCCAGATCTTGTGAGAATTTGCTGTCTCGAGGACAGCACCAAGTGGATGCTAAATCATTAATGATAAATCCACCCCCATGATCCAGTCACCTCCCACCAGGCTCTACCTCCAACTCTGGGGATTACATTTCAACAAGAGATTTGGGTGGGGGCAAATATCCAAACTCTATCGTTCCCACATCATCATATTCATAGTATTTATATTATACAGTGCAAACTCCTCCTTAGAGAGTAAAAAAAAAACATTCAAATCTACTTGTATATCACACGTTATTTTGTAAAGCCTTCCAGATTAATAAGGTTTTATTTTGCTGACTGATGGTAAAAAGGGAAAGTGTCTTTTATTCAGTGAGTGGTTCTGATCATCTTCCTAAAGCTGAAGACAGCATAGATTGTTGAGAATTGCTGGGACTAGAAAGCTAAATGGCAGCAAATTCTTTTACAGTCATAGTATGAAATTAAATAAGAAAGGAGACCTCAGGGAAGAGAGGTGAGTCTGCATTTACCTAAATGAATGAGAAAATGGTTCTTGACAAGGGAAATGAGATGGTGAAAGGGTATTAGAATTAAAAAAGCAATCCTCACAGCTGTGGTTAAGATGGAAAAGGGGCCAGGGAAATGAAGAGAGAGGATGTTGCTGTGAATCTCCTGAATCAAGGGAAATAAAACTCTTGGAGAGGAAAAGGAGGGGAAGAAAGTGAATAATATCACAGCAACCTGGAAAAATAACAAGCAACAACAGAGGGTAAAGGCAGAAAGAAGACAGAGAAATGAAAGAAAAGGCAGATGAGCATTTGTATTTCATTTTGTTTTTGTTTTTATGAGATGGAGCCTCGCTCTGCCTTCCAGGCTGGAGTACAATGGCCCAATCTCGGCTCACTGCAAGCTCCGCCTCCCGGGTTCAAGCTATTCTCATGTGTCAGCCTCCCGAGTAACTGGGACCACAGGCGCCTGCCACCACGCCCGGCTAATTTTTGAATTTTTGGTAGAGACGGGGTTTCACCGTGTTAGTCAGATTGGTCTCGAACTCCTGACCTCAGGTGATACACCCACCTCAGCCTCCCAAAGTGCTGGGATTACAGGCATGAGCTACCACGCCCGGCCTTTTATATTTCAAACTAGAAGTAATGAGAGTTTTTGAGAGTAAGGCTAAATTTATTAAAATGAAATTTACCCTGATATTTGTTCATTAATTCATATTAACATAATTCAATTAACTACTCAACAAGTACTAGCCCCTATATTCAAAGCACAATGTGCAAGGCACAATAAGGCAGTGTAATTGTGGTAGATAAACAGACCCAGTCTGTGTTCTTGTGATAGTTCTGGGTTTTTTTAATTTTAAAAATTGTATATATTAGTTTAAGTTCTTTGTAAATTCTGGATATTAAACCTTTTTCAGATGGATAAATTGCAAAAATTTTCTCCCATTCTGTAGGTTGCCTGTTTACTCTGATGATAGTTTCTTTTGCTGTGCAAAAGCTCTTTAGTTTAATTAGGTCCCATTTGTCAATTTTGGATTTTGTTGCAATTGCTTTTGGAGCCATCATTCTCAGCAAACTAACACAGGAACAGAAAAGCAAACACCACATGTTCTCACTCATAGGTGGGAGTTGAGCAATGAGAACACATGGACACAGGGAGCGGAACATCACACACCACAACCTGTCAGGGGTGGGGGACAAGGAGAGGGAGAGCATTAGGACGAATACCTAATACACACGGGGCTTAAAACCTAGATGATGGGTTGATAGGTGCAGCAAACCACTATGGCAGATGGATACCTATGTAACAAACCTGCCCGTTCTGCACATGTATCCCAGAACTTAAAGTAAAACAAAAAAAAAATTGTATCTATATTTTTATTTAAAACTACTTAGTAGACAAAGACTGAATATACTCAAGATGTACAATGTGCTGATTTCACATACATATATATTGTGCAATATTATAATTTTTCACCACCCATGTTGTACATTCAATCTTCAGAACTTGTTCATCTTGTAATTGAAAATTTGTGCCCTTTTACCAACATTTCCCCATTTCTGCCACCCTCCAGCCTTTGTTCTATGCTTCTATGAGTTTGACCTCCTTAGATTTCACATTTAAATGAAATTATGAAATTATAAAATATTTATATTTCTGTGTCTGGTTTATTTCCCTTAGCACAATGTCATCCAGGTTTATCCATGTTGTTGCAAATGGCGGATAGTCTTTTTTGTGGCTAAATAATATTCCATTGTGTATGTATACCACAGTTTCTTTACCTGTTCATCAGCTAATAGACATTTAGGTTGATTCCATATCTTGACTATTGTGAGAAATGCTGCAGTGAACACGTGCATGCAGATTTCTCTTCAACATACTGATTTCACTTCCTTCAGATATATACCCAGCTGTGGGATTGCTACATCCTATGGTAGTTCTATTTTAATTTTTTGAGAAACTTCTATACAATTCTCCATGATGGTTGTACTAATTGATATTCCCACCAACAGTGTACGAGGATTCCCTTTTCTCCACATCCTTACCAGCACTTGTTATCTTTTGTCTTTTTTTTCAATAGCCATTCTGACAGGTGTGGGGTGATATCTCACTATGGTTTGATTTTCATTTCCTTGGTGAATAGTGATGCTGAACACCTTTTCATATCCCTGTTGGCCCTAGGTATATCTTCTTTGGAAAAATGTCACATCTCTTGTGATAATACTTTTAATGTTATCAATAATAGTCTATAAAGTGTCAAAATTCTCAAATGTTGCAGACCCATCCCTTCCAAGGATGACTTTAACCCCACCTGCAAGTCCTGCTCTGCATCTGCACATCTGGGTAATCTCCAGGTTCAATGGAGACCTTAAACATGAGGCATTTAAATAGGCCCTTTTCCAATATGCAGGTAACTCAGGGTCAATACTGTTATTCTAAGAATGGTCCTAGAGTCATGCCTTAGTTCTCAGACAATTAAGTTTCTGCCCAGATTCAAAAACCCTTGCTCTGGAACTAAGTCATTTCCTGGATCCCCGTCTCTGCATTCCCTTTCTACCTTGTACTCTTCATCCCAGTTCTCCTTTCCCATTCCTCACTACTGCCAGGTATTCAAGTCACAGTACTAATGCTTCGTGCAGCTTTGCCAGCGGCAGACTGAACAGTTTAAACTCTGTAGCTCACTGCCTACCTGACAGGATCTCACATGCCTGTTTCTTTTAACCCTGGTTTCCCCATTGCCATTCTGCCCACTGTGAAGATATGCCTGTTGTCTGGCCACTCATTGCTGCAGGGAGGCAAGTCAGGAAAGTGAGTAGTTAGCTTTTTATCTGTATCTGTAGTGCAGGCATTTAGGATTGAGTGTACTATCAACCAGCAGCATCCTAATACAATTATATATCATAGTTCTGATTATGTCACTCTTCTGACCTAAAAACCTTGAGTCTTAATATGTTTTTCATTTAGAATACAATAGAATCTAGATTCTTGCTTGACATTCAAATCCTCTTACCTGGCCTGTTTTCTAGCCTAATCTCCCATTAATTTTTCATTAATGCCCTTTCTAGACTATGCTTCCCCCAGAACAAATCAAACCATTTACTTCTTTTCTCTTCAAATCTTTCTTTTTGCCTTTTCTTATAGTAGCTTTTCCTCCTAACCCCTGGACACACTCAGTTTCCACACATCCAAATAGGATACCCCTTCATATCTGAATGCTGCTTCTTCTATTAACAAGTCTTTACTCTCCCTTAACTAAATGTAATTTCTCCCTTTTTCTGAATCCTGACAACATTCTCTCTCTCTCTTTTTATATATATATATATATATTCTTTTTTTAAGACAGAGTCTCACTCTGTTGCCCAGGCTGGAGTGCAGTGGCACAATATCGGCTCACTGCAAACTTTGCCTCCTGGGTTGAAATGATTCTCCTGCCTCAGCCTCCCAAGTAGCTGGGATTACAGGCTTGTGCCATCACGCCCAGCTAATTTTTGTATTTTTAGTAGAGAAGGGGTTTCACCATGTTGGCCAGGCTGGTCTGAACCTCCTGACCTCAAGTGATCCTCCTGCCTCAGCCTCCCAAAGTGCTGGGATTACAGGCATGAGCCACCAAGCCTGGCACTGTGTGACTTTTTATATAACACTTTACAATTAAAATAGAGGGGCATGGACCTTGATCAGACAGGTTACATAATTCAAATCCCAACACTTGCAAGCTATCTATCTTTGGCAAGTTACTCAATCAGGCTAGTCTCATTTTCCTCATCTGTGCAGCAGAGATAATTATGTCTTATCTCAACAGTGTGAGGATTAAAATAAGATAATATATGTAAGATGTCTAATGTGGTGCCTAGTTCATAGCAATCACTCAGTGAATATTAATTGCCTTCCTCCGGTTTCCTCTTTAAATTGTGTTATAATTATTCATGAACATTTTTTTCTTTTATCTCTTTTTTTTGCAGAGCTTTTTAAAAATTATTATTATTCTACTTTAAGTTCTAGGGTACATGTGCACAATGTTCAGGTTTGTTACATACGTATACATGTGCCATGTTGGTTTGATATACCCATCAACTTGTCATTTATGTTAGGTATTTCTCCTAATGCTATCCGTCCCTCAGACCCCGACCCCTCAACAGGCCCTGGTGTATGATGTCCCCTGCCCTGTGTCCATGTGTTCTCATTGTTCAACTCCCACCTATGAGTGAGAACATGCAGTGTTTGGTTTTCTGTCCTTGTGATAGTTTGCTCAGAATGATGGTTTCCAGCTGCATCCATGTGCCTGCAAAGGACATGAACTCATCCTTTTTTATGGCAGCATAGTATTCCATGGTGTATATGTGGCACATTGTCTTTATCCAGTCTATCATTGATGGACATTTGGGTTGGGTCCAAGTCTTTGGTGTTGTGAATAGTGCCACAATAAACATATGTGTGCATGTGTCTTTATAGTAACATGACTTATAATCCTTTGGGTGTATACCCAGTAATGGGATGGCTGGGTCAAATGGTATTTCTAGTTCTAGATCCTTGAGGAATCGCCACACTGTCTTCCACAATGGTTGAACTAATTTACACTCCCACCAACAGTGTAAAAGTGTTCCTATTTCTCCACATCCTCTCCAGAATCTGTTGTTTCCTGACTTTTTAATGATTGCCATTCTAACTGGTGTGAAATGGTATCTCATTGTGGTTTTGATTTGCATTTCTCTGATGACCAGTATGATGAGCATTTTTTCATATGTCTGTTGGCTACATAAATGTCTTCTTTTGAGAAGTGTCTGTTCATATCCTTGCCCACTTTTTGATGGGGTTGTTTCTTTCTTGTAAATTTGTGTAAGTTTTTTGGAGATTCTGGATATTAGCCCTTTGTTAGATGGATAGATTGCAAAGATTTTCTCCCATTCTTTAGGTTACCTGTTCACTCAGATGATAGTTTCTTTTCCTGTGCAGAAGCTCTTTAGTTGAATTAGATCCCATTTGTGAATTTTGGCTTTTGTTGCCAATGCTTTTGGTGTTTTAGTCATGAAGTTTTTGCCCATGACTATGTCCTGAATGGTATTGCCTAGGTTTTCTTCTAGTGTTTTTATGGTGTTAGGTCTTACATTTAAGTCTTTAATCCATCTCGAGTTAATTTTTGTATACGGTTAAAGAAGCGATCCAGTTTCAGCTTTCTCCATATGGCTAGCCAGTTTTCCCAGCACCATTTATTAAATAGGGAATCCTTTCCCCATTGCTTGTGTGTGTCAGGTTTGTCAAAGATCAGATGGTTGTAGATGTGTGGTAATATTTCCGAGGGCTCTATTCTGTTCTATTGGTCTATATCTCTGTTTTGGTACCACTACCATGCTGTTTTGGTTACTGTAGCCTTGTAGTATAGTTTGAAGTCAGGTAGCATGATACCCCCAGCTTTGTTCTTTTGGCTTAGGATTGTCTTGGCAATGCAGGCTCTTTTTTGGTTCCATATGAACTTTAAAGTAGTTTTTTCCAATTCTGTGAAGAAAGTTATTGGTAGCCTGATGGAGATAGCATTGAATCTATAAATTACCTTGGGCAGGATGGCCATTTTCACGATATTGATTCTTCCTATCCATGAGCATGGAATGTTTTTCCATTTGTTTGTGTTATCTTTTATTTCATTGAACAGTGGTTTGTAGTTCTCCTTGAAGAGGTCCTTCACATCCCTTGTAAGTTGGATTCCTAGGTATTTTATCTTCTTTGTAGCAATTGTGAATGGGAGTTCACTCATGATTTGGCTCTCTGCTTGTCTATTATTGGTGTATAGGAATGCTTGTGATTTTTGCACATTAATTTTGTATCCTGAGACTTCGCTGAAGTTGCTTATCAGCTTAAAGAGATTTGGGGCTGAGATGATGGGGTTTTCTAAATATACAATCATGTCATCTGCAAACAGAAACAATTTGACTTCCTCTTTTCCTAATTCAGTACCCTTTATTTCTTTCTCTTGCCTGATTGCCCTGGACAGTACTTCCAATATTATGTTATATAGGAGTGGTGAGAGAGGGCATTCCTGTCTTGTGCCAGTTTTCAGAGGGAATGCTTCCAGTTTTTGCCAATTCAGTATGATATTGCCTGTGGGTTTGTCATAAATACCTCTTATTATTTTGAGATACATCCCATCAATACCTAGTTTATTGAGAGTTTTTAGCATGAAGGGCTTTTCCGCATCTATTGAGATAATCATGTAGTTTTCTGCATGTATTTTCTGCATCTATTGAGATAATCATGTAATTTTTGTCATTGATTCTGTGTATTTGGTGGATTACATTTATTGATTTGTGTATGTTGAATAAGCCTTGCATCCCAGGGATGAAGCTGACTTGATCATCCCTGATGGTGGATAAGCTTTTTGATATGCTGGTAAATTCGGTTTGCCAGTATTTTATTGAAGACCTTTGCATCGATGTTCGTCAGGTATATTGGCCTAAAATTCTCTTTTTTTGTTGTATCTCTACCTCGTTTTGGTATCAGGATGATGTTAGCCTCATAAAATGAGTTAGGATTCCCTCTTTTTCTATTGATTGAAATAGTTTCAGATGGAATGGTACCAGCTGCTCTTTGTACCTCTGGTAGAATTCGGCTGTGAATCCGTCTGGTCCTGGCCTTTTTTTGGTTGGTAGGCTATTAATTATTGCCTCAATTTCAGAACCTGTTATTGGTCTATTAAGAGATTCAACATTTTCCTGTTTTAGTCTTGGGAGGGTGTGTTTGTCCAGGAATTTATCCATGTCTACTAGATTTTCTAGTTTATTTGCATAGAGGTGTTTGCAGGATTCTCTGATGGTAGTTTGTATTTCTGTGAGATTGGTGGTGATATCCCCTTTATCATTTTTTATTGCATCTATTTGATTCTTCTCTCTTTTCTTCTTTATTATTCTTGCTAGTGGTCTATCTATTTTGTTGGTCTTTTCAAAAAAACAGCTCCTGGATTCATTGATTTTTTTTGAAGGGTTTTTTGTGTCTCTATCTCCTTCAGTTCTGCTCTGATCTTAGTTATTTCTTGCCTTCTGGTAGCTTTTGAATTTGTTTGCTCTTGCTTCTCTAGTTCTTTTAATTGTGATGTTAGGGTGTCGATTTTAGATCTTTCCTGCTTTCTCTTGTGGACATTTAATGCTGTAAATTTCCCTCTACACACTGCTTTAAATGTGTATCAGAGATTCTGATACATTGTGTCTTTGTTCTCATTGGTTTCAAGGAACATCTTTATTTCTGCCTTCATTTCATTGTTTACCCAGTAGTCATTTAGGAGCAGGTTGTTCAGTTTCCATGTAGTTCTGCGGTTTTGAGTGAGTTTCTTGGTCCTGAGTTTTAATTTGATTGCACTGTGGTCTGAGAGACAGTTTGTTGTGATTTCTGTTGTTTTACATTTGCTAAGTAGTGTTTTAATACCAATTATGTGGTTAATTTTAGAATAAGTGCAGTGTGGTACTGAGAAGAATGTATATTCTGTTGATTTGGGGTGGAGAGTTCTGTAGATGTCTATTAGGGCTGCTTGAACTGGAGCTGAGATCAGATCCTGGATATCCTTGTTAACTTTCTGTCTCATCGATCTGTTTAATGTTGACAGTGTGGTGTTAAAGTCTCCCATTACTATTGTGTGGGAGTCTAAGTCTCTTTGTAGGTCTATAAGGACATGCGTTATGAATCTGGGTTCTCTTGTATTGGGTGCATATATGTTTAGGAAGTTAGCTCTTCTTGTTGCATTAATCCCTTTACCATTATGTAATGGCCTTCTTTGTCTCTTTTGATCTTTGATGGTTTAAAGTCTGTTTTATCAGAGACTAGGATTGCAACTCCTGCTTTTTTTTGTTTTCCATTTGCTTGGTAGATCTTCCTCCATCCCTTTATTTTGAGCCTATATGTGTGTCTGCATGTGAGATGGGTCTCCTGAATACAGCAAACTGATGGGTCTTGACTCTTTATCCAATTTGCCAGTCTGTGTCTTTTAATTGGGCCATTTATTCCATTTACATTTAAGGTTAATACTGTTATGTGTGAACTTGATCCTGCCATTATGATATTAGCTGGTTATTTTGCTCATTAGTTGATGCAGTTTCTCCTAGCATCGATGGTCTTTACGTTTTGGCATGTTTCTAGTGGCTGGTACCGGTTGTTCCTTTCCATGTTTAGTGCTTCCTTCAGGATCTCTTGTTGGGCAGGCCTGGTGGTGACAAAAATCTCTAAGCATTTGCTTGTCTGTAAAGGATTCTATTTCTCCTTCCCTTATGAAACTTAGTTTGGCTGGATATGAAATTCTGGGTTGACAATTCTTTTCTTTAAGAACATTGAATATTGGCCCCCACTCTCTTCTGGCTTGTAGAGTTTCTGCCGAGAGATCTGCTGTTGGTCTGATGGGCTTCCCTCTGTGTGTAACCCGACCTTTCTCTCTGGCTGCCCTTACCATTTTTTCCTTCATTTCAACTTTGGTAAATCTGATAATTATGTGTCTTGGAGTTGCTCTTCTCGAGGAGTATCTTTGTGGTGTTCTTTGTATTTCTTGAATTTGAATGTTGGCCTGCCTTACTAGGTTGGGAAAGTTCTCCTGGATGATATCCTGCAGAGTGTTTTCCAACTTGGTTCCATTTTCCCCGTCACTTTCAGGCACACCAATGAGACATAGATTTGGTCTTTTCACATAGTCCCATATTTCTTAGCGGCTTTGTTCATTTCTTTTTACTCTTTTTTCTCTACACTTCTCTTCTCGCTTCATTTCATTCATTTGGTCTTCAATCACTGATACTCTTTCTTCCAGTTGATCGAGTCAGTTACTGAAGCTTGTGCATTTGTCACATAGCTCTCATGTCATGGTTTTCACCTCTATCAGTTCGTTTATGGTCTTCTCTGCATTGATTATTCTAGTTATCCATTCTTCCATTCTTTTTTCAAGTTTTTTAGTTTCTTTGCACTGGGTATGCAGTTCCTCCTTTAGCTCTGAGAAATTTGATCGACTGAAGCCTTCTTCTCTCAACTTGTCAAAGTCATTCTCCGTCCAGCTTTGTTCCGTTGCTGGCAATGAGCTGCATTCCTTTGAAGGGGGAGATGCGCTCTGATTTTTTCGAATTTCCAGCTTTTCTGCACTGCTTTTTCCCCATGTTTGTGGTTTTATCTGACTTTGGTCTTTGATGATGGTGATGAACTGATGGGGTTTTGGTGTGGGTGTCCTTTCTGTTTATTAGTTTTCCTTCTAACAGTCAGGACCCTCAGCTGTAGGTCTGTTGGAGTTTGCTTAAGGTCCACTCCAGACCCTGTTTGCCTGGGTATCAGCAATGGAGGCTGCAGAAGATAGAATATTGCTGAACAGTGAGTGTTCCTGTCTGATTCTCGCTCTGGAAGCTTCGTCTCAGAGGTGTACCCAGCTGTGTGAGGTGTGAGGTGTCAGTCTGCACCTAGTGGGGGATGTCTCCCAGTTAGGCTACTCAGGGGTCAGGGACCCACTTGAGCAGGCAGTCTGTCTGTTCTCAGATCTCAACCTCCATGCTGGGAGAACCACTGCTGTCTTCAAAGCCTTCAGACAAGGACATTTACATCTGCAGAGGTTTCTGCTGCTTTTTGTTTAGCTGTGCCCTGTCCGCAGATGTGGAGTCTACAGAGGCAGGCAGACCTCCTTGAGCTGCGGTGGGCTCCACCCAATTAGAGCTTCCTGGAGGCCTTGTTTACCTACTTAAGCCTCAGCAATGGCGGGTGCCCCTCCCCCAGCCTCGCTGCCGCCTTGCAGTTAGATCTCAGACTGCTGTGCTAGCAATGAGGGAAGCTTCGTGGGTGTGGGACCCTCTGGGCCAGGTGTGGGATATAATCTCCTGGTGTGCCATTTGCTAAGACCCTTGGTAAAGCGCAGTATTAGGGTGGGAGTTACCCAATTTTCCAGGTGTTGTGTGTCTCAGTTTCTCTTGGCTAGGAAAAGGAATTCCCTTCCCCCTTGTGCTTCCTAGGTGAGGCAATGCCTCTCCCTGCTTCAGCTCTCGCTTGTCAGGCTGCACCCACTGACCAGCACTGACTGTCTGACACACCCCAGTGAGATGAATCCAGTACCTCAGTTGAAAATGCAGAAATCGGCCGGGCGCGGTGGCTCAAGCCTGTAATCCCAGCACTTTGGGAGGCCGAGATGGGCAGATCACGAGGTCAGGAGATCGAGACCATCCTGGCTAACACAGTGAAACCCCATCTCTACTAAAAAAATACAAAAAACTAGCCGGGCGACGTGGCGGGCGCCTGTAGTCCCAGCTACTCCGGAGGCTGAGGCAGGAGAATGGCGTAAACCCGGGAGGCGGAGGTTGCAGTGAGCTGAGATCTGGCCACTGCACTCCAGCCTGGGCGACAGAGCCAGACTCTGTCTCAAAAAAAAAAAAAAAAAAGAAAATGCAGAAATCACCTGTCTTCTTTGTCGCTCATGCTGGGAGCCGGAGGCTGGAGCTGTTCCTATTCAGCCATCTTGAGTGCCCCCCTTCCGGAACATCTCTGAGGTTCTTAAGGCCTGAGACTTTACTGAACATTTAACAGTTTCAATTAAGTTGCTTCCATATGGTTTGGAGTATGGATACCTTTGTTTCCTTCATTATAGTAGTTTATTTATATCGATATTTAATCTGTGGTGAAAATAAACAGTACTAACCCAGGGCCATACTTATGATATGCTATTTCATTTTGTAACTATTTGTGGGGTCCGAGGCTTGGCTTTCTTAGGACTGTCATAGAAAGTAGTTCACGGTGGTTGTGTACAACCCCATATTGCTTAGATATCAATATTCTTCCACTAATAAAGACTTTGATAAAAATTGTAGAAACTAGTCATATTTTAAAAGTTTCTCAAGATTCTATCCTGTATTCTTTACCAAGATATATTGACCATGACTTTGGCCCAAATAACCCCGTCAGTATCTTCAACAGAGGATAGTGAAATAGTGGGACATTGTATTAATGGCCTTCCATTCTAAGGCCATTTCTTTTGCATAAAATTGTTAGTTTCAAAGCCTCATAACTCTCTTTCGGAGTTGCATGAACATAAAGGAGATATAATTCCCTTAGGAATTTGGAGGACTAAAGTGTTATGCATGTTGTAATTCTGTATTACTCAGTGAGAAAAAAATGTAAGAGAAACCACAAGCAAATACCATCAGACAACTGCACACAGAGACTTGAGGCTGCCATTTGTACTTTTTCAGATGCTCTTGAAAAGAAGTGGAGGATGTCACTTTGCCTTTTCCCCCAAATGTTTCTTTGCTTCCTTCTGTGTGTGTATTCTAATCATTCATTTCATTTCACAGTATTGTACTAAAATTTACAAAACTCAAGCTGTGTGTGCCTTATAAAGAAATTATTCCTGAATAAAATATTATATTTGGGGCAGCATTTAACTTTCTATTCATGTGTTTTTAATTATATACTAAGCTCCTTCTAACCTAACACTTTAGAAATTCCCATATTTCATGTTTGTGTTCCAATCCAGCCCTTTTCAGATCGTATAGCCTGACTTGGGGGCAGAGGGTGGGAGTAAATATACATTCTCCAAGAAATTCAAAAAGCATGTGCCTTTGCATGCATATGTGTGCATGTGTGTGCAGAAAATATTTTGCTCCCTACACAATAGAACTGTCATATTAAGCTAAGAATGTAGTCTATCCCAAAGAAATCATGCTAGACTTGCAAAGTATTATCATTCTCTGTTATTTATATTTTATGTGGTGGTTACATTATAAAGAGAATGATAATAAAAGTCTTATTATATTAGAGTTTTTGATATTTTATGAAGTAGATGGTTAATATGATATGAAAAACTCCATTGTACACTAGATAGTTTATGTCTTTAAGAGTACACATGGTATAATGGCTTACTTATTTTACTATAATCCATATTTCATTATTTTTACATGATCATTTGTGTATTTAAATGGTATAGTATCATCTCAGAGTTTACTTTTATCTTAGAATTTTTCTCACTGAAATTAGCTGAAGAATTTCTATTGCCTACTTAATGCTATGTTTTCTATCAAATATATTCCTCTCAATTCTGCCTGAATAAAGGTGAATAACACATAGCATTTCATGAACAATTAACTTAGTCCAACAATGTTTTGCATCTGTAGAAGCTGTTATCACTCCCTGAATTTACTCATTATTGCATCTTTATACAATACTGATCTATAGAAAATGCATAATAAATTTCTGTTAAATAAATGTATATATTTAATCATTCAGATTTAATGATAATTTTATATGCATTTGATGATGAAATTCTGAGCCTACTGAAAATATCAGCTTTTAGCAGTCTATTTGTACAATAGCATATGAAACACATACAGGGTGAAGGGTATGGGCTCCAGGGGTAGGTACCTGGGTTTAAGTTGTGGTCTACCACTTATGAGCTGCATGACTTTGGACAAGTTAACTTTTTTCCTCCAGTTTTTCAATGCAAAATGAAAATAGTTCGTTTAACTTAATACATGACCTAATGAAGCACTTAAAACAGTGTATTGGCACACATATATAACTGTTATTAATAAAGGCATATTTATGCACATGTAAGCACCCACATATATACCTTCTCACATAAGCACTCATACTGAGATAGAGCCATAATGACTTGATATTGCCCTTAGAGGTGGTACTTTACTTGCTGGAAAAGCACTTAATATAATAATAACCTCAAAATGTATAGATTTTTGGGATAAATAATTCAATATTAAAGTTAAGAAATACATGGAGCAACGATCACTGTGAGATATCATTATAGCATAGGACCCTCTATGTAAAATAAGCATTTATGTGCACACAGTGTGTATAATTTTCTTTAAAGAGAGCAAAGAGTTTTAGTTCAAAATGTTCTTCAGTGAAATAAGATTAATTCACTTTGAAATATTTCAAACTTTAAAAATTTTTTTTATAAATTTTGTAATGTATATTATTTCTGTAGATATAACTTCACATATATATTTTTATGGATTCTTTTGTTTGAAATCTTTTTTTTTTTTTGAGACGGAGTTTTGCTCTTGTTGCTCAGGCTGGAGTGCAATTGCGTGATCTCAGCTCTCTGCAACCTCCGCCTCCCGAGTTCAAGCGATTCTCCTGTCTCAGCCTTCTGAGTAGCTGGGATTACAGCCCCACCACTACACCTGGCTAGTTTTTGGTATTTTTAGTAGACACGGGTTTCACTATGTTGTCCAGGCTGGTCTCAAACTCCTGACCCCAAGTGATCCATCCGCCTTGGCCTCCCAGAGTGCTGGGATTATAGGCGTAAGCCACTGCACCCGGCCTATTTGGCAATTTTTATATCCTAACCAAAATTCTTGATAGGCTAATTTTATTTTCTCTCTGAACATCTTCAGACATTTCAACTGACACCACATTTTAAATATATACTTATTTTTTGGATAGAAAGAGATTAAAATGAGGAATGCTATATGATAGTAGTTAGAAAAAGAGTTCCAGAAACATTTTGTTCTGTTTTCTTTCTTTTGGGTAGGGCATGCTTAAATCTTGTTAGCACAGTGAGTGTAGAAGAGTCTAATCTTTCACCAAGTTAATGTTAGCCTGTACACTTTAAGGTTTGTTTTTTGTCTCTCCAAATGATCAGTATATGCAGTGCTAATTATTGGAACTCTTAAATCAGGCAGAATTGATCATAGTAATTCAAAATTAGTAAATTTTATTTTAATAAAAATACGCAGAATTGAAGACAAGTCAAAGCTGATGTATTCATAATTGATATAGTCAAGTCAATATCAATTATCATTTTGCTTAGAAGAGTTACAGCACGCCTTCCTTGAAACCTCTTACCTGGCAACTTAAGCTATGGAGCTATTTGAAAAAAAAATAAACATAGTAGAATTTTTCATTTGCAAAGGAAACATTACTCCTTGCAATAAGCTCAGCACCACCATTGACATTTGTGCACACTGTGCACTGCACAAAGCAGCTCAGCCAAGGGGCAGACACAGTTTGAAATCCAGCTTCTGCTCCACTTGCCTAACTAGGAGTCTGGCAGGGAGCTTCATCTGGATTGAAGCCTCCTCTAACTGATCCAGTCCCAATTTGGGCCAGCAGGACCCTGAATAAAGTGCATGCGGTTTACTCAGAAGAAAACTACCAAGTCTTTGTGGTGAACATAATGATCTGAGATGAGAATAGCACATCCAGGAGCAGAAGTAGAGTGGTCAGTAGGCAGAGTCCTGGAGAGAGACCACAGTGGGATAGAGTGGACAAGTAGTAGCTGACACTGTGGAAATAAAGGGGATCCCCAGAGAGCGTGTAGAGGGGAAGAAAAGACAGAAATGAGGATAGGGTTAATTATGAATTGCAGAAGAGGGAAAGGTCCAGGGAAGGAAACTGAGAAAGCCCCATTAGTCCAAGACCCGGAGAAGAGTGTTGCCGATGAAGCTAAGGGAGGAATGGGGAATGTGAAATGTTGTTACTGGGTTTGCAAGCAGAAAGTTATTCAGTAACTTCGGTAGCCTGGTGGTTTTCAGTGCAGCATTTGCCATTGTTTAAGGAGTGACTCGGTACTGAAAATGTGGGGAGAGTGAAAACAGAATACTCTTTCTAAAACTTTGAAGTCACAGGGAGGAGGGAAACAGGAGCCAAAGATGTCTGCCTGTGTTTGAAATGTGAGAAAAACATTTCATTGAATACTGTTCATTTCCTCTCCAGGAGACTGTGCAAAGTTTTTATTCTTCTATTAACTCTTCTTACTTAGTGTCATGAGTCAACACATGAGAAATTGTAGTCACCCCAAAAGGCACAATTTCTAGTTGAACTCTATCCTCATAAGCACTCATTGGAAGCATGTTGAGTACACAGATATCTGTGTCTTTTTTATTGCTATCAGGCTATTTAGAAAATACTAATTTTGGTCCTGATGTCTTGTTAAAGGCCTTTGTTGCAGAAAATATGCTAATGTATTTATTGGATATTTACCATGTATAAGGCACAAAGCTACATATTTGAGAGGAAGGGAGTGAAAGTAATATTTACAGAAAACCCTACATTCTTTTAATTACTTTCTAGAACTTGCATATGAGGTAATTATTCTTTGCTCTAGGTTACAGATGTGGAAACTGAGGTTCAGAGAGGTTAAGTCATCTGCCATAGGTCATGTGGTAGTATATATTAAAGCTTCCAAAGTCAGTGTTTGTTATGTTTCCCCATGTACCTCTTTTCCTACCCTCAAGGGCCCTAGTATTTTATTAAGAAACAAATCTTATTCCCAGCAGGGTGAGTTAAGTTTCATAAGAGTGACACAAGTGTTTTAGGAGTTCAGAAATAGGGAAAGGACATATTCAAAGGGTAGTCTGGTAATGCTTTGGGAAGCGAGGTCATGGATATAAATCATCAATGATGGCTATAGAGATTGTGAACTTCTGGGAGAGGTGGAGATGGGACTGTACTGCAAGAACAAAATTTTCTTCCAGAAACTCAAAATTCTATTTTTTTTTTCCAAGTAGCTTCATAACTCAGGCTTCCTGGTAAGAGGTTTAAGAAAGGTATCCACGGCCTGGTGCAGTGTCTCATGCCTGTAATCCCAGCACTTTGGGACGTGGAAGCGGGTGGATCACAAGGTCAGGAATTCAAGATCAGCCTGGCCAAGATAGTGAAATCCCATCTCTACTGAAAATACAAAAAATTATCCAGGTGTGGTGGTGGGCATCTGTAATCCCAGCTACTCAGGAGGTTGAGGCAGAGAATTGTCTGAACCCAGGAGGCAGATGTTGCAGTGAGCCAAGATCACGCCACTGTACTCTAGCCTAGGCCATAGAGCGAGACTCCATCTCAAAAAAAAAAAAAAAGAAAAAGAAAAGAAAAGAAAGATATGCTTTAACTATTCCAAG
Organism: Papio anubis; assembly: GCF_008728515.1. NCBI lineage: Eukaryota > Metazoa > Chordata > Mammalia > Primates > Cercopithecidae > Papio > Papio anubis. Next base: position 80,102,397 of record NC_044978.1, read on the forward strand.
CAAAATGACAATTGATAATGTTTATTCAGGAGAAGGAAGAAGGACGTAAGTAAAGATAGAGAGAAGGTCATTCTGAGAATAGATGATATTGAAGACAGGCTGGAGAAGAGGCTCCTTGTAGAGAACTGGGGAAGATAAGGCAGAAAAGGAAAATTAGGAGCAGGTTATAGAAGGCTTTGGTCACAGGTAGAAGTTAATGCTTTATTTGGCATGAATTGGAAGAGCATTTTAAAATAAATTTTTAAATTATTTAACTACTATGGGAATGTTCAAAGATTCTCAAAAGGAGGAGAAAATAGTATCATAAATTGACCTAGACCTATCACCCAGCTTCAAGAAACATCAGTTGCTAATCTTACTTTTATGAATCCCTTTCCTCTCATTTATTTTGTTTTGTTTAGTTTTTGCTGGAAGCGAAGCTTAGATATTATGTCGTTATGTTTACAAATACTGAAATATGAATCTCTAACTGACAGAGGCTTTGGAAAACATAACCACCATTTTATCATCAACCCTAATAAAATTAACAATGATTTCTTCATATTAATACCCAGTCCGTATTTACATTTCACCAATAGTCTAAAAAATATCTTTTTACAGATGTTTTGCTAGAACCAAGACCCAAAGCCTGCACTTGGCATTTAATTATTAAAACTCTTCAGTCTTTCTTATTCTATAGTGGTCTTCCTTCCCCTTATTGTTCCATGAAATCAGTTTTTCTAGGACATTTACTCTATATTTAGAGTGTCCCACATTCTGGATTTGTCTAATTATTTCTTTTGGTATTATTTAACTTGTTCCCCTATGTTCTCTATTTTATTTAAACTACGGGTTACATTCAGAAGATTGAGTAGGTTTGGCTGAATTTTTAGGAAAATCTGTAATAAATGTATAGTATAATTCTTAGTTCATTATATCAAGAAGTACATGGTTGATCAGGAGGTCAAGGTATGTTGACCTGATACCCAGCAACCTTTCACCAAATACATCTATTGAAGATTGTTGTCTATGGCAACTTTTTCATTGTAGATTACAAAATGGGCCCCTGAAATTCTTTCAGTTGAGGAATGATATGCTCAGCAATGTGCTTTAGAAAAATTAACCTGACAAAAGTATGTAGGATGGAGTAGAAGAGGTAAGGCCAACAGAGGCTTGTAGATTATTCCAGTTATCCAGGAACAAGGGTGCAAGAAACATGAAAAGATGGCCATAGATTCAAGGGATTTTGTGGAAAATGAAATCTATAGGACTTGGCAATAGATTAAGTTAAGTGAATCAAATATAATACTAAGCTTTTAGACTTGGAGGAGCAGTACTGTGTTTAACAAAAATAGGAAAGTCAAGAATCATGAGTGGCTTGCAACAAAAATTGAGAAATTTGGTTTGAGAATGTTGAATTTGAGCTGATGATGGTATATGTTGGCTAATACATCTGGTGATCAGTTGAGAATACAGGATTGCAGCCTGGAAAAGAATTTAGGACATAAGTCAGATAATAGTTATAGCCTTAAGGGTATATATTTCATAGCTGATGAGGGAAGAGTAAAAAACAAAAAAGGTTTAGACACAGATTTGGGCAATCTGAATATTTACAGGTTTTGTCAACCCCATCTTCCCAAAACTCCAGTTTATTTGGTTTTAGTTTAGCCAGAGATAACTCCTGTCTCGTGCCTGGAAGACTGGTTCAGCAGTTTTCCTTCCCATAGTTCAACTTTCTTCTTCCTAATGGAAAGAAATGTCCCCAAGATCAGTATGTATTTCAACTCATGTTTATTTTTCCCAAAACAGACCGTAAAAATATGACGTCTATTCTGCTACCTCCCTTTCTGTCCTCTAATTCAACTTCCTTTCTATGACCTATCTATTGTTTAGGGAGACAGTGAGGAAGAAGATAAGACACTAAAATGAGGGAGTAATGGGCAAAGTCAGCTTTGCTTCCCCTTGTCTTTAGGAGAGGGCGAAAGAACATGTTTGAAGGGCATAGAGAAGAATCCAAGGGAATGGGAATGATTGAAGAGACAAGTGAGAAAAAGAATAACTAGGGCAAGGTTGGGGAGCAGGCACAGAAGTGGGTAGGTACAGTTTTACCTTCACTCCACAGACAGAAGGATGAAGGTACAGAAGACTCTGAAGATGGGGAGTGTCGTAGTAGAAGCTTGTATTAAAAGCCTTTGATCATCTTAGGCATCGACTGAAAAGGAGGGAGATCCAATATACATTGGAAGAATGAGAATGGTAGACAAGCCCTGAGAGTCAGACTCTCCTAGCCTCATCTGAGAGTCATTTTTTAATTCCTTCTGAGTATCTCTTTAGACTCCACAGAACATCCTACCCTTATCCTGTGTTGTGCTCAGCGGCCCTTCGTAAAACCTATATTGCTCTATATACTACTGCAAATGAAGCAAAGAATCGAACTGACCAGCAAACAATGTTTCTTAAGTAGCCCGGGTAAAATTATGTTGGGACGATATATTAGGAAACATGCTGAAATTGATGATTGTAGATTAAACCCAAGGTATAAACATGAACATATCTCTGAATACATTTGAATCGTTTTGAGGACAGTAAGAGCATTGTAGGATAGATTGCACCATTAGCTGTAAAATCACAGGGTTACTAGGGCATTAAAAGAGCAAGTTGATACGTTCTTTCGACAAAAGGAATGTTTAGGATTCCAAGTCTTTCACCATGGAGTTCATTTTATTTGACCTCTAAAAATAAGTTAAAAAAAAAATCAAAGTTAAACAAAGAAGTTTTAGCAATTTCTTAAAACATTTAAGGTAAGGAATGATGCTAGGAAGAAGGGCCCCCTTGGTTTTGATTGGCAGGAGCGGTAATTTGACTGTATTTAATTTGCATTGTGTTAGAAAAGAAAACCAGAGAGAGCGTCCCTGATTCCTGCTGTTTTATAAGCCTTTAACTCCATTGAGCTACATCAGTCTTACTTTTGAGAGTCCTTTTTTAATGTTTGGTTTTTCTAAATTTTCTTTCGTGCTAGACCCACTAATTGCTTCCTTATGGCAGCTGCTTATGATTTAAGACTGATCATGGGCACATATAGTCCCTTGTTCAGGGCTCAGATGGACATCACAAAAAACCTTATAGTTAGGATCTTACTGTGGAAAATGCCCAGAAAATAATAGCCATAAAAATTTGTTTTCTAGTAAGTGAGGCTGGTTTTGATATTTTAAAAGTTTCTGTTTATACCCACCCCCTCTGCTTGGTCTCTTTTAATCTTCAGTGCACACTGAAAGGTGTAAAGTCTGAAGCTATAAATCTGTTTATAGCTATAATTCCCTTCCCTGGCTTAGCAGAGTTTGACACTATAATAAACACGGTTCTTCTGCAGCAACATTAAATCTGGTTCTTCTATAATTCTTTATACGTTGCTGCTTTGAACACTGAGAGTTTTATTGCATTCTTTTCTTTCTGGGCCTTTCAATTCAGCAAGAACTGGTTGGGCACCTACTCTATGCTAAGGGTGACTAGGTGGTTTTAGGGTCTGATGTTTAGTCTATTTTATTCATAAAAGTAATGTGGTTAAAACTACGATGAAGTTTATTTGTTTTGTTTGGTAATAGCTCTTGAATGATAGAGGTAGACTATATTAGACCTTCATATTCTCAAAATGTTTTCAACCATCCCCCAGGACATTTCCCAAGGCATTTTCTTTTGGTTTAGGAAATCGATTGTGTTTCTTTTTTGTTTTGTTTTATTTTGTGTGTGTGTGTGTGTGTTTTGAGACAGAGTCTCGCTCTGTTGCCCAGGCTGAAGTGCAGTGGCACGATCTCAGCTCACTGCAACCTCCACCTCTCCGGTTCAAGCGATTCTCCTGCCTCAGCCCCCTGAGTAGCTGGTATTACAGGCGCCCGCCACCACGCCCGGCTAATTTTTGTATTTTTAGTAGAGATGGGGTTTCACCATGTTGGTCAAGCTGGTCTTGAACTCCTGACCTCATGATCCGCCTGCCTCAGCCTCCCAAAGTGCTGCGTGAGCCACCATGCCTAGCCAGGAAATCTATTGTATTTCTTTATCCTCAAGTCAAGTATCTGGAAAAGAAATTTTGTTTTATGTTTATGATAATTAAAATATTAAAAATATGGAGTCTGTACTTGATAATTACTATTATACTATGGGTAGGACAGGCATTTTATAAGTTGCTTCATGTATAATATTTTATTTTAGCCAAACAGTGGGCATTGTTTTCCCCATTTTACAGATTAAGAAATTGAGGAACAAAGAGATTAATTAACCATTTAAAGATCACACAGGTGATTACAGCCAGGATTTCAATCTGCATCTGTTTGACTCCAAAACTCAAGCTCTTAACTACCAAGATACTTTATTTCATGTACTGCATTTTAAAGTAGCTCTCAAATTATACTTTCACTTTTTAAAACTTTTTACTGAAGCATTTAAAAAGATATTAAACACAAGTATCCACACACACAATTTATCTATACTTACTATAGGGGAACTCCTATGATTTTACATCAGTTTTTTCAGAAAACGTTTTTTTAACTTTAAAATTTTCACATTTGTAGTTGAAGCTATTTGCAAAGTTGAAAGTCTATAAAACAATGTAGTGGTTTGAAGAAGAAATGTCTCTAAAAAATATATGCCAGTAAAACAGAAAACTATGTATGAATTTAAGGTGAAAGTAAATACTCGGAAGAACACATGTTCACATTCTAGTTGGGGGTAAACCTGTACTACATAAAACACTTTTTTCAGAAGTAGAGTGGATGTATCCTCACCTAAATACCTAGGATCCCTATTTTTCAAGTAAAACACTAGATTTTCAATTGTTAATACTATTTGCAATGTGATTTTCTGCAGTTTTGGATACCTGCTAAGAAACTGTGGTACCAAATTCAGTTTCCTTATAAGTGTGGGGTTTGCATATGTGTGTCATTGGCACTATGAGCCAAGTTCTCATGCAATTTAGGGAGTAGACAGTAGAATTGAAGCTTCTATCCTAGTTGTACAAGAGAAAAACTGGATATTCCGCTTCCTTCCTTCCTGGGAGATTGTGAACATTGATAACGTTTGCTTGTGCCTGAGCACATCAGAGAGAAGACCCACGTCAGGCGTGCGGTGACCATTGAGGTTGTGCTGTGCTGCTAGAGAACAGCTTGTACAGCAGACTATCTTCTTTATCTTTAAAAGACTAGGAAACTTGTGGAGTTTAAAATAGAGTAATTCCATATTCAGTTTACAGTTGAAAAAGTAGAGGAAAGAAAATGTGATAAAGGTGTCCTGTATTCAGAAGTTAACATGGAAGAATGGTGGCTTCTGAAGGGAGGCAGTTATGACTACCTCTGTGCTGCTTCTGCTCAGTGGTGATGATAGAGAATGTTTTCTCTCTCCTCAGCTATTTCCCATTAGGCCAGCCGAAGCTGCCAACACTGTGGATTTGAAATATAACCCTAAAACCAGATTTAAACTCTATATGATTCACTTAGCTGTGGAACTACTGTGTTTATCTGGGTTGAACCAGCTTAGGCCAATGTTTGTCTGCAAATGCACTAAATTGTGAACCTTGAAATGAGTAGGACTTGTTAAAACATGTTGACACCTGTTAGTGGCCCCTGTGTCCAATCAGTTAACTAGTCTTGTTGACTTTACCTGAGAAATGTCTCCTGAATCTAGAACTTTCCCTGTGCCTCCACTAGCACAACCTTAATTCAAAGCTTTACCATCTCTCTCTTGGACCAAGGCAAACACTTCCTAAGAATCCCGAACACCCCACGTTCTCAGAGTTCCACAAAACAGAGCACACTGCGTCTCCGCACTCCTTGTTACATTGATGATAGAATCCAGCCCAAACACCCAAGTGTGGTTAACCAGCCTTTGAAATCTCTTTCCTGCTATTTTCTATCTCCACTCTCCACATGTTCTTACCACCCTGAACTCCTTTCTCTGACAACGTGGTATTTTCTCACAACTGGGCATGTGCATCCCTTCTCCCCGGCCTGCTTCGCTCCTCCTCCCTCCATCCCCTTGTTTCCTGGACACCTTTCAAGAGCCAGTTCCAATAGCATCTTTTCAACTCCAGCTCTCCATCCTCTTTCTGCTCTGAACTCCCACAACACAGTATTTAGTCCACTGATTGTGATTATATTTACATGTCCCTCCTCCAGACTCAGCGTACACCGCCTGGCTGATAGTGAGCCAGAAATGCTTAGAGAATGAAGCTTGCTTGTCCTCATTTCTATAGCAGTGAATAGATGAATCAGAAGAGATTTCGTTATATTTCATGAATAAAAATAAACTTATCTATACTTTCCTGGGATAAAAGTCATAACCCCGTTCTTATTCCAGGAGCTCGGGCTGCCAAGAATTCCCAATGTTTGCTCCTTTTCCACTTTTTTCTACCTCAAGCACAATTTAATTTTGTTTTCATGATTGTCATCTTTTAAAAACTATTCCCGCCTTGATTTTTTCCGGTTCAAAGCAAGTATAATTTATACTTCCAGTAAATAAAGGACCATGATTGGGTTACTCCGGGCCTGTGAATATATCTCTCTTTTCCAGCTGTATTTCCATTGCTATTATGTAGATTGAAATTCAATATTTTCCTGAAAGTCATTCATTGTGCCTCTCTTTGTTTTCAGTTTGGTTTTATCATTTAATTGAAATAGACAATAGAGGATAGAAAAAAAGCTAAAACCTTGGTTACTTAAACAGAAGTAGGTTTGAGGAGACTTAAATTGGTATAGGCCAAAACCCACATTAAAGACTTTTTACAAATAGAAGGGTGGTTCCTGCAGATTCTGAATGTAAAGCCATTTGAACAGGGGCTAATTTGAAGTTTGCCATGGAATTTTATAAATCCTTTGGTAGGAAGTTAATAACATTCCAACAATGCCCTAAAATAAACGTTCTAATTACTAACAACAATAATAAATAAAAACTTTATTGGCACCCTTAAGTACTTATTTCTGCAATTAACTTTAGGATTCATTACACACAAGTAATTCAAAAGATCATTTCAAATATTCCTACTTATTTATTAAAGTGGGGCTTATAAAAGACCTGACTATTGGATTCTAGACCAAACCAGGACAAGAGTCCCCAAAAGGGCCTTCTATAGAGCTGTGACTCACTATTCACTTCCCTATGACTGCTGATTTTACCATCTTTCCTTTCCATTGACCCTAACCTTGTCGGAGCAACAAAGTTTTATCATCGAATAGTTACCAACCAGCCATTGGTACTGTCACCTGAACAATAAATATGTCTACTAAATATTAGATTGTTGAGCTTGGTTTAGTTGGAAACAGCAATGTGCCGTTGAAAAATAATTTGTAATTCAAATAGCCATTACTTTTTATTGCTGCCTATCCTTTAGTTAATACTAGTTAGCTTTTTTTAATGCTAAAGATAGAAAAAAATCATTAATACCCCAATTTTAATTTTAAAGGCTAATGATCAAATAAACCTTTCTTTCATTTGTAATTTTTTGACCTAGAAAAAAAGTATGGCTTCTAAATTTTGGAAATATTATACTATCTGTGTTTACTAAGGTAGCCCACTTTGTTCTGCAAATTCAACCCATATTTTCAGTGAAGAGGGTCCAATTCAGAAAGAAGAGTGGGATTTCAGTCAGAGCAGAAGAAAACACCTGCTGTTAATCCCAAGTGCACAAGTGGGGGCTGGAGCGTCCGAAGCAGCCCCTGCAGCTGTGTGTGGAGGTTGACCTCGGCTTTGCTTCTGTCCTAAGCTGGCAGGTGCCAGGACGCCATACTGTCTGCTCAGAAACACCCTCTTTTGAGGCAGCAATATTTATTGCTCAATTGTGGGTGCAAATTTTCATGTGTTCATGAATTAAGCATCCTTGCTCAGGGTAAGCTGGCTAAAGAGCTCTAGTTGACACGTGGATTTGGCATGAGTAATTGGACTTTGAGGAAAAGGGTTGTCTCTGTTCCTGTCAAATAACTTTACAAAAACTTTGTCCTTAAAGATGCTGTGTAATCTAACAAGGTGCCTTTAGAGGACTGGTACAATGAGAGATGTGGCCTCTGAAATCTCACTGGCAAAAGCAAACAAAAGTTTAAAGAGAAACCTGGGAAGGGGGTGGATATGGAGGCTAGGGAGATGTCCATAGTAACAGTTGACCTTGATGTAGCTGAATTTTCTGGAGGTCATTTTTTCTTAATGCTAGTATGTGGAAACTGTTTGCCTTAGACACTAGGCTATTTAGCTTTTCCAGGACAGGGACCATGTCTTTCCAAATCAACCTTTCCCAACATATGTGTCCCACCAGTGCTTACAATGTTGCCACACTGTATAGACATTCAACAAACGTGTGTAAAAATCAAAATAAAGTTAACTAACATGCTACTTAAATCAAGACTAGAACCTCGATTGTATTTTTTAAATTTGGTGATATCCTCTCATTATTCTTTTCTTTGGCTTTCATCTGCCCCACCGCAAATAAAATGCTACTTGTATAACCTTAGTAAGCATTTTGCATTTGTTAAAAATAATTGAATAAAGTCCTTAAACTTAATTTTCCAGAGATGAACACACAGACCGTACTCACTAATTACTACTTGATTCACAGAAAACAATAAAAATGTTAAAATTTTATTGAAAACAAAATTTTTTCTCTTTCCTCTTTTAAATGGCAAAATGATTTTGGGGGTAAGAGATAAAAAGGTTTTATAAAGTTGATTCCATTATCTTCGTCCCTTCTCCCCCTCCTCACTCCTCCTCAATTCTCCTTTCTCTCATTTTGAACTTGAGACGTTGCGACCAGTATCTGTGACACCATGGAAAATGCAGTGGGGAGGCATTTTAGATGGCCCTTGTTGAAGGCAGGCACCAGATAGGTATCCTTATTTCTGAGACTCTAGTTCCAGAGCTGCGTTCCAATACTTTGTGTCAAAACCTCTGCATTCAAAGTCACACATACTGGGTTAAAGTCCTGGCTAACTCACAAGAAGCCTAACATTGATAGTCTTTGAGTTTCATTTTTGGTGTCTGTAAAAGGATTTTCATAATACTTTCCTCATTGGATTGTGGAAAAGATTAAATGCAATAACAGGTGCAAAAGTTTTTTATCAATGGTAAAAGATACAAAGCATACGACATGGTGTAGTTATTAGTAATTTTATGATAATTTCACAGCTGTTACCAGAAGGGCCACACAGAGAATGAGAATTTGGTGCAGTTCTTCTGTAGCTTGTACTTAGCAGAAGGAATTGTTTTGGAAGGTGGAGCATTGCTACATTCCCACCTGCAGTGACATAAAGTCTCCACTGGCACCTAGGATGGGGTACTTTGCTAGAACCTGGGCCCATTTCCTGTCCAGCCTTGTCCTTTTTCCTCAGCCCTGCTGAAAATGGAGGTGAGAGAAGGTGAGTCTGAAATGCTCCAGCTCCTCAGGTGGGCTGAAACCAAAACATGACTTTATCTTTAAGAGCTAGAAAAGATAACATAATCAGTGCCTCTAGCATTAGTATTTCTATTCAAAGGTAAAGAAGATCTCAGTGAGGCCCAAGAGTAGACAGCTGCCCAACAAAATAGAAATTCCTGTAAAAAGCCACATATATAACATCACTTAACTTATGACAAAAGTAATACTGTACTATAATGGGGAAAAGGTACATTTTCAAGAAATGGTGTTTGGTTAATTTGATATCCACATTTTTATAAAACATCTTGACTTTTACCTAACATCATACACAAAATCAGTTCTTAATAAATTCAGATTTAAATATGAAAGATAAAATAATGAAGCTTTTAGCTTTTAAACTAAACATAGCCCTCTTTATGACATTGAAGTAGGCAAAGATTTCTTAAGTGGAATATAAAAAGGGACAACTATAAAGGATAAAAAATGTTAAATTGAGTTTTATTAAAATTAAGAACTCAGAGGTATTCATTAAAAACACCTCTAAGAGAATGTAAAGGCAGTAAACAAAGTGGGAAGATATATTTGCAGTAAATATATCTGACAAAAGACTCATCCAAAATATATAAATAACTCTACATCTACCTACATACATATGTACAATGTATAATATATAATAGATAAAGAACTCTAGCAAATCAACAGGACGATTCAGTAGGCCAAGGACAAAAGGTATGAAGAGACACTATGAAAAAGGATGTAAAATGGTCAATAAGTGTATTAAAAGGGAGTTCAATGTACTGATCACTGGGTAAATACATATTAAAACATGAAGCGAAATTACTACATCACCACCAGAATGCCTAAAATGAAAAAGATAAAAAATATCAAGTATTGGTAATATGGGGCAACTGAAATTCTGTACATCACTGACGGGGCTTAAATGGTAAGAATCACTTTGAAAAACCATTTGGTAGCATCTTCTAAAACTGAACATATGTATAGTCTATAACCTAAACAGTTCCTTTTCTAGATATACACCCAGCAGAAATGAATATAATTTTTCACAAAAAATGTGAATTACTATGTTTGTAGCACCTTTTTTTTTTTTTTTTTTTTTTTGAGACAGTCTTGCTCTGTCGCCCAGGCTGGAATGCAGTGGCACAATCTCGGCTCACCTCAACCTCCACCTCCCGGGTTCAAGCGATTCTCCTGCCTCAGCCTCCAAAGTAGCTGGGATCACAGGCATGCGCCACCACACCCAGCTAATTTTTGTATTTTTAGTAGAGATGAGGTTTCAACCATGTTGGCCAGGCTGGTCTTGAACTCCTGACGTCAGGTGATCCACTTGATTTGGCCTCCTCAAGTGCTAGGATTATAGGCATGAGCCACTGCACCTGGCCATGACAATATTTTTATAATAGCCAAGACCTAGAAATTCCTGGAAACAAATGGCTGCCAACAGTAGAATGAATAAGTAAATGATGATATATTCACACAGTGGAGTATTATAAAGCAGTAAGAACAATCTACCACTACACACAAAATTATGGATGAATTTCACGCTAATTAAGCAAAAGAGGCCAGACTCTGTGATTTTATGTGCATAAAGTACAAAAACAGGCAAGCTAATCTATATTGTCAGGGGTCAGAATAGTGGTTACTGTTGGTGGAGGGTAGTGACAAGGAAATGTCCCAACAGGAGCTTCTAACTTGTAAGTAATGTTCGGTTTCTTTAACTGGGTTCTACTTGCATATATGTGTTGAGTTCGTGAAAATTTATTCAGCATATTATGTACTTATGACATGATATGTACAGGTATATATGAACAAACATATATGGTTATATGTTTCACATTCTAATATGATCATAGTTTAGAAACCAAAATTTCTTGTGAAACCTCATTGACAGCTATCTCTGTATTCTTTGAATGAATCTTTCGACTAACCTGACTGATCTATTCAGTTTACAATATCTTTTTTAAATTAAAATATTTTTCTCTTTTTTTTTTCCAGGGCCCTCCTGGTCCAAAAGGTGATAAGGTAAGAAAATGCATACCAGAAATAAAGTTAGTGGAGATCCATATTGGCATGACCTATACTGTGTTATATTTTGATCTTTTTAATGAGCATCATGTATACATTTTGGCTTAAACTGTTATCTCACCTTTCTATTCTACAGGGAGAACAAGGTGATCAGGGACCTCGGGTAAGTTGTGCTCTACCTATCCTGGGCAGAAGATTAGTTTCTAACTCCAAATTTATTGAATGGAAGTACCCCAGCTTCATAATTGCCTTTGTGCCACATGGTTCAGTAATGGCTGGCAAAAATACCATACCACTTGTAAGTGAAAAAAACTAATTAACAATTTGGATGTATTCTGTTGCATTATCTTTACTTGATGCCTATAAGTAGAAAATTCTACAATAGTTAGACATACTGACTAAGGGCCAGAATCACATCTAAGAGTCAATAGCAGCCACCTTGCCAGTGACTGTTGAGTCCTTCAGATTTGCATGAATTGTTTCGCAACATAGAGGCCATATGAATTTCTATTGAATTTGGCCTTTTGCTGCAGTTAAACTTTACGTGCTATTGCATAAATTTTTTTTTTTTGCAGATAAAATTATCAATGCATTTTACATATTTGTTCTTTGCCATAAGTTTGCATAATACTTGTTTGAATTTCTAGCTTTTGTAGATTTTTAAGCACATAAAAGGTGTAATACAATTTAGCACTGCAGGGAGGAGGGAGCATTCTTTTAAGCTTCTCAGATGTGGCCCTTTTAGCCATTATAACACAATGGTGAATGCTTTGTTGTTACCTTGGTAGTGCCAAGTCCTCTACTTCACATCTGTGCCTTATTACCCAAATGTTCAGACATACTGTTTCAATGATGTAGTGGCTCCATTCAACATACCTCTCAATTTTCTCATGTCACTATGCACAAAAGCAAGCATTTAGTTGAATAGAGTAATTTTTTACAGTGGAAAGGCTTATTTAAAACTTTCAGGTTGAAAACAGAAACTATGTAGGTCTTTCTGTAAAATTCACTGTGCTTGGTTGCTTATTAAATGCATTTATACTGCATAGAGATATTTTTGCAAAAGATGCAGTTGATGCAAACTTGAAAGGTTTGTAGTTGCATTATCTCCTCATGTTTCTTAAACTAGATAAGAGTTATGCTCTGATTTGTTATACTTTCCCTTTTGTTCTTCAGCCACTTCTTCATATAGAAATACTGGTTATGCTTCACAGCATTTTGTTTCTCATGGCAGTTACTCTGGCTGATGACTAGCTTCACGCCAAAAGCTCATTTTAGGAGATTAAACACCACGTTATCCACTGTCATGGATGTGAAGAAAATAAGACTCTTATAACCTTAAGTGATTAGAATACAGCCATTTGCTCCGTATGTGGTGATTATTTCACATGACATGTCTCTTCATATCAAGTATCATTTCTTTCTACACGCAATATCAAAATCACTCAACTTCCCCTTTCCAGGTAAGAGGGAAACTGTTTCCATTCTGAGAAATCTTCTTTTGGCAAAGGAAGTGAAGGGTGGTTCACAACTTAGCTGTCATCAGTATGCATGCAGTCCTCATTTTCAAAAAGGTGTGTTGGCTTTCATCGTTACAAAGAGTGATGATTGATTATAAAGCTAGGCCAAATTTTCAGGATGAAACCTGAAACTATCTGAAATTCACCTGGTTTCATGTTGCATTACAAACTAAGACTTGGACCAGGTTCCTTGAAAGTTTGGCCAAAGTTCATGAACTACTTCGACAAACCCAGACTGCCTTTCATACAGATTTCAGCCAGTTTTCACACTGAATGGGGCCAAGTTTCACTCAATTCAGAGCCCATGTAGCATTTCAGGTGGAAAGTGGCAAAAAGTGATCTCATTTTCTTCTGTATTTTGCTTTGTATTGAAGGAATTTGGATTGGATTCCTAATACAGGATGAATCTTCATGGGTACAAATCTAAATGTCCTGGAAGGTAGAGGCGAAAGAGAATGAAAACCCACTGACTCACCTGTCTTTTCTCAGATTCCAAGCAGGTCTCATTCAGTGCTCTTAGAATTTTATAAACATTACTATCTAGTAAGATAGTATTAACTACATATTAGGAAATTGATCATATCAAGATAGTAAGATGAAGGTTCTATATTTCAAAAAACATCAAAAGTAAGAGTTGGAAACATCTCCAATTTTAATGAAAATTAATTTTACCCACATTCTCTGTTTAGGCACAGTATTCTTGCTGATAATGACCAAAGGCTCTCTTTTTTTAAATCTAGAGTTTGTATTCCAATACCCTGTCCATTTTCATCCTGTTGCAGATTTTGAATTACGCTTTTTACCATTTGTTTCCAATAGTTTATTTCTTCCCACAATTAACAATATGAACTCCAAACTCCATCATGTCAGCTCTTTGTCAGGTGAATTTCCATTATGAGACCTTTATCATTTTCTTGAATATTTGGAAGTTTTTTCTCTTTGACTCCCCAAGTATCCAGTGGGAATAAATTAAGCCATAAGAGGTAAATCAAAGCAGGAAAAACTTGAAGATCATATGGAAATTAAGAATGTGAGACTATTTTTAAGTACTTGGACATATATTCAGCAGTATATATTGAGCAGCTACCATCTTTAAGATACTGGGCTTAATACTATAGACACAACAAATGTGTCCACTTATCTCTCTTTTCTACTAACTACCAAATTCGACTTACTTTCATGTTCTTGATTACTTCAGTGGCTTTCCAATTAATCTTTCTATTTCCACTCTTAACCCTGTATAATCCATTTTCTACACAGCAGGCAGAGAGATCACTTGACTTGTAAATTAGATCATGTTACTCCTGTGTAAAACTTTAGAATGAAATCCAACCTGCTGTGCTTAGCTCTTGCCCATTCCCACCAGCTCATCTCACACTAGTCTCCCTTCCACCTACGACACTCGACCAAACTGTCCTCCACTGCACTTTCACCCAACTCAACAGCTTTCCATTTGCCTGGTCTTCTTGTGGTCTTCTTGTGATTGGGTTCTTCTTATTCTTGAAACTTCATATCAAATATCACCTCCTCTGAGAGAACTTCTTTAACTACTCAATCTAAAGCAGAGATTATTCTATCTTGTTTATGTATTTACTTGCTCATTATCTATAAAATATGCCCCCCTCCCTCCTTAGATCCTCTATTCCGTAAAAACAAGGTTCTTCTCTATCTTGTTCATACCACCTTCACATAGAATAGTGAATATCCAATAAACATTTGTTGAATGTATGAATAAAATACTGTTATATCATTATGGCCCTCAAGAAGCTGATAATTTCATGGGTACCTGAGTAAGAAAACTGTGTGGTTATATGTTATATGCCTCAAATAGATATACCGAGAGGTGCTAGAAAAGTGAAAATTATTTCATTTTAAATGAGTGCTGGCAACTGTGGAAGAGGTGACACTTGAGCTAGAATTTGATAAATGGGTAATCTTTAGAGGATACGTTGAAGAGCAAGACATTACATATTCCAGGAAGAGGAAATAGTATAAACAATATGATCCAAGTAGAAAATGGCAGGATTTAGTTAAGGAACAATAATATTCCATTTGTGTTTTAAAAAAATGTGGTATACACAATGGAATACTATTTAACCTTAAAAAGAAGGGAATCTTTTCGTTTGCAACAGCATGGATGAACCTGAAGGACGTTAAGTGAAATAAGGCTGGCACAGAAAGATACATAACCGCATGATCTCACTTACATGTGGAATTTTTAAAAGTTGAATACATAGAAGTAGAGCATTTAATGCTGGTGACCCATGGCTGTTGGGGAGGGGTTTTGGGAGATGTTGGTCAAAGGATACAAACTTCCAGTTACATAATAGGAATAGAGTTCTACTGTACAGCAATGTGACCACAGTTAATAACAATATATTGTATTCTTGAAATTTGCTGAGAGTACATTGTGTTCTCACCAAAAAAGATAAGGATATGAGGTAATACAAATGTTAATTAGCCTGAAATAGCCATCACAGCCATCCCATGATGTATACATATTTCAAAACAATATATATATCACAAATATATGTATATATAATTTGTATTTGTCAATTAAAAGTAAGTTTTAAAAAGGACCCTAAAAAATAATATTCCATTTACCAATAAATAGGTTAAGTAAAATATTGTGTCATATAGACTGAAAATTTTGGATTGAAGTTATATTATGGAGCATTTTGAATGTCTAGTGTGGTAGGCATTAGAGAGCCATTGAGAATTTTGAGTAATCTGTGCTTATCTTCTTTTGAGACTATCTGTGCTGATTACCAAATGTTCCTTATAAAAATATTTTTGAGGTCAGACACAGTGGCTCACACCTGTAATCCCAGCACTTTGGAAGGCTGAGGTGGGCGGATCACCGGAGGTCAGGAGTTCAAGACCAGCCTGACCATCATAGTGAAACCCCATCTCTACTAAAAATACAAAGAGTAGCCAGGCATGGTGGTGAGTGCCAGCTGCTTGGGAGGCTGAGGCAGGAGAATCACTTGAACTTGGCAGGCAGAGGTTGCAGTGAGCCAAGATAGCACCATTGCACTCCAGCCTGGGCAACAGAGCAACAGACAGAGACTCGGGCTCAAAATAATAATTATTAAATACATATATATGTTTTTTATATATATATACACACACACACACATATGTATATATATATTTGGTGGTAGTATCTGCTATAGAATACAATTGGAAGAGACTGAAAGCAGGGTGACCAAGTAGACCATGAAACTATGTCACTCATTTAGGACAAGGTGATAAGAATCTAAGCTGTACTGACAATGTCCAGTCCTCAGTGGAGAGGTAAGTGAAAAGGATGAGTTGACTTAGCATGGAACATCAGGTATTGTTGGAGGCAAGGACATATGCTGAGTAAAAAGGTCAGTGTCAGAGTGAGAATTTCAGCGGGGGATTAGGGAGAGAGGTAGAGTGGGAGGTCGTAAGTTGATGAACCAAGAAAGAGATTCCAAAGTGGTCACCAAAATATGGACAAAAGTTCGAATTTCACTGTGAAAGCTAGGATATGAGTTTATTTTTCTCACATAAAAAGAAGTCTGGAGAAGGCAGTTGATAGTGTTATTTATATAATTAAATGGTGTTACTATTGATTCAATGATGTTACTAAGTCTGTGACTCTCTTGGCCTTGTCTCATGATTGCAGGAAGGCTGCTTCAAGTCCAACCATTGCATCTAGGTATATATCAGCAGGAAGGATAGAGAGAGAAGAGTCTGAATCAAGAAAGCAACGTTTTCTCTATGAACTTCTTAGTAGACTTCTGGTCATGTCTCATTGGCTAGGTTGTGTCACACGGTCATCCAAAAGCTGGAAGGGACAAGGGGAATAGGGCTGAAAGGGAAGTTAGGTCATCCAGTCAATAAGGTTTACCACAAGTGCCAAGCAAACACCTGAGTAGACAAAGAGGGAAATCAGGGCTGACACTGAGAGAGGAGCATTTGGTGAGAGAGAAGTCTTGAGGCAGAGAGTGAAAGATGGATCCCGTCCCTATTCAATTTACACGGAGGACCTGTGACCCTGGGTGGAGTTGTAGTCAGGTTAAAGTTTTTTTAAAAAGCAGTCAGGAAGTGAAATGGAAAGATGCTGAGGTGAAAATTTAAGACAAATCTTGAAGCTAATTGGATGTAGGAGATGCAGTTGAAAAAGAAGATTAAAATAGGGCTAACAGTTCTGGCTTGATGCTTGATAAAATAGGTCAGAAGAAAGTTGGGAGGATAAGTGAAAAGATGGGTTTTAATTATGTTGAATTTATGATCTTGATGAGATATTTCATTGGAATAGTGTAACAAACAGAAACATGAGATTAGAATTCTGAGGCAGTGCCATAACTGGAGGTAACTGTTACATAGATGAACTATCACAGAGGGAGAATTGAAATCCTAGAATTTGAAAAACGGTAGGCAAAGAGTAAGAAGAGTACTGCCCTAGAATAGAGCCTTTAAAAATACTCACACGTAAGGAGTGGGATGAGGAAGGAAGGAGTGTCAGCAAAAGAGAGAGCATTTGAAGGTAGAAGTAGGACATTGCAATGTGTGAACACTACAGACAAAACTACTTAAAAAAAAAAAAAAGAGTGGCCAGTGTAATGTTCAGATGAGGTGTTTTAAAAAGCTTTTGAATTTGCTGTTTTGGAGTCATGTACTATTAAAGGAATACATTTTGTTAAGTAGTGAGAGCGGAAGTCAGATTGCAAGACGTTAAAAGGTAAATGTTGACCATCTTTGAATACAGTTGATGGCATATGATCTAATGCAGGAGAAAGTGGGCTAACTTTTCAGCATTAACTTTCTTTCAGTATACATTGAACCAATTTCAGGCCTACAGTTTTAGGTATAATATAACAACCACAAATACCATTTGGTTTTATTCTACGAAGCACTGAGTGTTACATTTCCACAAATGAATGCATCCTGACATAAGAATTGCACTTCCCGCCTTGATTCTTGGGGAGATGTCATTGCAGATTTGCCACTAATCTTTAATTCATTCTTCTAAACACAGTATTTCATTAGGCCTTTAGGCTTAGGGTCAGGATGGTGCTTTATCTGTGCTGTCAGTCACCACATATAGATAAATTAATAGATAATTGATTCTCTTTATTTCGTCCTCATAGCTTTGTATTGCAAAGTTTTGAGGGTATGACTTTACCAAGCTTGTATTTAAGTAGAGATTGCACGACCTGCTGAAAGGAAGTTGTCAGGGATTCCTAGGTTGAATAAGGAAGTTGGACTAGGAAATAAGAGCTCACATAATAATTATAATCGCTGATAGCTTAGTCTTACAACTTGTTGGATACTTTTCTAGGTAAGTTGCACACATCATCTCTAAGCCTTCCTATAGCACAGAGAGAGAGATTATCGGGGGACGGGGGGACAGGAAAAGTAGATGCAGTCGAGTAAAATGATTATCCACATGGGCTGAAGACAGGCTGGACAGGGATCAAATTCTAACTCTACCACTATCTCTATGATTATGATCAGGAATTAAGTAATATATGAAAAATCTGTAATAAGCTCTCAACAAACCGTACCTCCTTTTTCTTCCCATATTTCGTATGAGGAATATGGGGTAAAGTAACTTGCCCAAGTTGACACAATTTGTAAGTGGTACAAATGGGATTCAAACCTGGCTTTCTCAGCTTCTAGTTTGTGCTGTTTTCAGTGAACAAGACTGCTTCCCTATCAATAAGGTAGTTGTTATAAAGTCATCAACATTAATGTGAAATAATAGGGGTTACAGAAATATCTGTTTGAAATAATAATAATAAGGATACTTTTATTGAGTTCCTAAAATATGCCAATCACTCTATGATGTCACACCTTATTTCAACAACCCTATGAAATACTTGCTTTTATTATTATCATTTAATGGATGTGGAAACCAAGACTTAGAAAATTTAAATATTTTGTCCAAAATAATAATCACTTACTGACAGAACCAGAATTTGAACCTAGATATTTACAGATTACATTTTCCATGTGTTCTCTCATTTATCCTCTAAAGTAATGCTGTAAGGTAGTAGAACACGTATTAATATAACCTTTCTTTCTATTTCTTTCTTTTCTTTCTTTTTCTTTCTCTTTCTTTTTCTTTCTCTCTCTTTCTTTCTTTCTCTTTCTCTCTTTCCTTTTTCCTCCCTTCCTTTCCCTTCCCTTCCTTCCTTTTCTTCCTTTCTTTTTTTTCTTTTCTTTTCTTGTCTTTTCTTTTCTCTTTTCTTTTCTTTCTTTTCTTTTAAGACAGGGTCTTACTCTGTTGCCCAGACTGGAATGCAGTACCACAATCATGGCTCACTGCAGCCTCAACCTCCCAAGGCTCAGGTGATGCTCCTGCCTCAGTCCCTCAATAGCTGGGACTACAGGCACACACTACCATGCCCAGCTATTTTTTTTATTATTATTATTATTTTTAGTAGAGACAGGGTTTCGTTATGTTGCCCAGGCTGGTCTTGAACTCCTGGACTCAAGTCATCTGCCTACCTCAGCCACCCTGAGTGCTGGGATTACAGGTGCAAGCCACTGCACATGGCCAACTTTATGATTATTATTCTTATTATTATTTCTGATGAGGATTGAACTCAAGCAGGTTAAATGGCTTGTTCAAGTTCTTTCACATACATTTACCAATGACAGTGTTGGGACTCAGTGCCAATTTCAAATCCTGCTGTCTTTCCACAATATCAAGCTGCCTCCAGATGGCTGCAAGGAACCCTTTCAACTTGAAAATCCCAGGCCTCTGTGAATAAGATTGAAAAAGCTGGGGAACACAAGCATAAATAGGTGGATTTTTTTCTTTGCAATTACGATAGACTCAGTGTATGCAGGCCATGCACTGTCAACCCAACAGAAAAAAATGAATGGATGAATGCCATATAGTAATACTCCCCAAAACATAAATGAATGAATGATTGCCACATAGTAATACCCTAGAACCTGTATATCACTGAGTAATACCTTAGAACTCACTATATGGAGCAAAGAGAGGCAGGGCAATGTTGACCCCCCTCCAAGGATTGTAAGAACACCCAATTACCTCATTATAATATGGATTTTGCTTCTCAACTCAATAGCACCTATTTGAAAATTGTAAATATTATCACATCAGTCTTAAAAAATTTTTAAAAAGAAAATTGCATATCAAGATCTTGCTTATACTTGCTATTAGTAATTGTTTCTCCAGGATAACCAGATGGATGAAATTTGTTTTCTGCTCTTCATAATGCTGAGTTTGCATAACCTATAAGCTATGTTGTTGATTCCACTTTTATTCTAAGTCTCTCTTTGCAAAAAAAAAAAAAAAAAATGAACTTCATTTCTTTATCAGTAACAGAATCTCAATGTCAACTGTAAAAGTCTCAAGACTTTTAATGTTTCTCCTGTTGTCATCTACACCCACTACTGCTACCGCTGTCTCTCTTCATCATTAAAGAGGGATTTTTGTTTGCCCGGTTCATAAGGGCCTCTGCCCTCATCATGAACCATAGCCCTGGAATCACAGTGACACCCAGGGCTTTGATGATAATGGCTCATATTTCTTTTCTCTGTCTTAGTGACTTAAAAACATAGCCTTAAAAATAAGCAAAGCTGTTTTAATATTTAATAATGACTTTTTAAAATGGAATACTATGTTATTCTGAAATTGTGGCAAATTTATTAATCAAACTTAGGCAATAAAATGAACAAACATCATGAAGTTATCTTTTGATTATATATTAATCTTCTAATCAGTTGGTTACCATCACCTTGCCAAATAACACAGAGTCCTGATAAATAGGAGCTTTAGTGGTTATTGGTCTCGACATCATCAGCCAACAGCTGGTTTTAAATGAGTCCTAAGCTCTCACAGTTTCAGTAAGCCACCCAGGAGCTCTGCTTAACTATTTTCATAAAATTCCTTTCTCCTCCTAGTGTATTCGAGTAAATTTTCATAACAGCTGGGACTATGCAAAACTGATAGCATCTTAAAAACATCTTTGGCAAGACAGATTAAGTTCCAGAAAAGGAAAGCATTTAGAAGTTTATTTTATTATCTTAACCTTTGTTGACTTGAATGATTAAACAGATTTTTTGGCTCTGCTAAAGCATTTAGGCCTGGATATTAATTTGATGTTCTTATTTGTTTAACCCTTGCCTTTCTCTGTAGCCTTAATGAATATACTACTCATTGGGTGCTGAATGTATTGCCTGAGAAAAGGGAATGGATATAACACAATGGAAAGAAATAAATTATGTGAAAATTATTTTAACACTTTCCAGATTCAGAAGCTGGCATGGAAACAGTGAGATTATTAAGATTTGCAAATGTTGTTATTATATTTTCTAATCAGAGTTCTCTTTTGAGTGTTCTCTGTCATACTTTGAAACACTGAAAAGTTGTTGCATTGAATTGAACCCAGGAATATTTGTAAATTTGTCCTAATATGGGTCAATTTAGAAAATAACTTTTTTTTACAAACAATGGTAGATGTGTTGACAATATTTCCTTGGAATTCAGTGTTTTGAATTTTATCTCAGAGTTAGTGGTTGAATGGCTGGGCTCATCAAATATGAAAAAAAAGAGAGATTTGGAAAGGATGAGCAATAATGGGTCTACCCATATTATGTCACTTTAAATCTTGTATATATGTCTTTAATGTAAAAGATTATGTAAGTAAATCTATCTCTACGGAATAAATATAGTAATTCAGTTGAGTCAACTTTTATACAAAATATATGAAAGTAAGAAGGAACATTGTGCAAGATGCTTATATATATAAAATAGTATAGTAGTGAAATGCCTGAGATGTGAGCCTTCAACTGAAAATTCTGTTAATGACCACAGAGATATTAAAATCAAAACCAAAGCCAAAATCCAATCCTAAGTACATCCTCTGACAAGAAATTCTGGAAAATGATGCCAACCAGTTTAAATAACCATTGGATTTCCTTTTTGTCTTTTGTGTACAGTGACCATCATATGTAAATAATTATTTGATTATTTACATTATTTTAATTAATTTTATTGTTTACTATTTATTATTTTATTAATTTAATTTAATTATTTACATTATTTAATTATTTAATTAAATTATTTACATTGTTTAATTATGATATGGAAGAAATTATTTACATATGATATATAAATAATTATTTCCATTTTATGGAGTAAAGAGATTTCATTTGTCCACACTTTTGTGCTCATTGTTTATGTAAACTGCAATATTCTTCTCACTTTTTCACGTTACATATATCTCTGGATGTATGCCTTATCTTTTCAAGCTTAAGGGCACTATTTCACATTTTTCTTGAAATAAGTAGAATGACATATTTTAATTGAAAGAGAATATATTTGTGTATGTATATTTAATATTATTCCATTTATATTTCTTTTGTTTGGATTTTTATAAGTGCTGCTTTTTATAAAATATTGGTTAAATAATTTAAAGACTTCCTTGATAAGTAATATATTGATAATCCTCTCTCAAACATGAAACTATACAGAAGGTTTTATTCTTTGTCTTATATTTAAGCAAGCTTATTTTTTACCTGAATCCAAATAAAAGATTTTTAGATTTATTTATTCGTGTAATGTAGAGCTATGAGTTGCACTAATGCCTACAATGGAGGCATATGCTAAAAATGTGAAAGTTGATTTGGGGTTGGTGACTTTCAATATTATGTAGAGAATGTAAGCCTTTTAGTAAATATACTAAAACCTGTATTTGAAATGTTCAAAAAAAATCCAATTTATACTTTAGCTGGTAATATGTATGAATAATGAACGTATTGTGGATAGAAAATACAGCAATTTATAAACAATTTACACTAACAAAATTGAACATTATTACCACCATTATTTTTGTATCACTCCCAAATGTAGAATTATAGTTGCAACTGGAAATATTTGAAGTGGATTAAACAAATAGAAGTCAAGAAAGTATAAAACAGCAGATTTTAATGGTGCGTCACGATTTACAGAAGGGACTGGAGGGCAGGATTATATTTTGATTCTTCCCTTCAGAATGGGTGGAATAATGGCTTATGCATTGACAGATCATGTTCAGGGAGAACAGTTCCTATAGGTCTGAACAAGATGGGTCTCTGGAAAGTCATTTAATGCCAGACAGCCGCATCCTTTCATAAGCATACCTGCACTAATGTGTCCAGCAGCCCCCTGCAGCAGACACAGCCTGTAAATCACAATTGGCAAACAAGACTGGCTTTGTAGGAAAAGGATGTCAGTTGCAAGGCCCTACTTCAAATGTAATTCTACAGTGACTTTGGGGGATGAGGAAGCTTTGCTTTTCATCTCTTAGAAGCCAGTTAAACTTTGCTTGAAAAATGTTGATATTCAGAGAAAACTTTATTGATCACTAGTGGGTTTTATTAGCACAAATGGATTACTTAACACAAACACAGAGAGACAAATAGTGATCATAATAATAATAATAACAACACTATTGGTTTTACAGTTTCACATACCAAGAACTTCCAGGCATTCTTATGATGCTTTATAAGCTTGTGAATTTAGCATGAATCTGATTGACAAAAGAGTCAGTGATGGAAAGGTAGTATCAAAAACCTCCAGTGTAGCATTCCAAACCATCAAATAACTGGTTACATAGGATACTCTTTTCAGTACAGGTATTTTAGTCAGCTTCAGGCCTAAAGTAATTCCTTATAATTAAGAATTAAGGGCCGGGCACGGTGGCTCACGCCTGTAATCCCAGCACTTTGGGAGGCTGAGGCGGGTGGATCATGAGGTCAGGAGATCAAGACCATCCTGGCCAACATGGTGAAATACTATCTCTACTAAAAATACAAAAACTAGCCGGGCGTAGCACTTGTAGTCCCAGCTACTTGGGAGCCTGAGGCAAGAGAATTGCTTGAACTCGGGAGGTGGAGGTTGCAGTGAGTCGAGATCCCGCCACTTGGGAGCCTGAGGCAAGAGAATTGCTTGAACTCGGGAGGTGGAGGTTGCAGTGAGTCGAGATCCCGCCACTGCACTTCAGCCTGGGTGACAGAGCGAGACTCCGTCTTAAAAAAAAAAAAAAAAAAAAGAATTAGGGTAGAGAAATTGGTGGTGGGAAAACAAAAGGAGAGAAAAATTGTCATGGCAGAGTGAGAGTGCTGTCCTGGCTTGAAGCCTGTGGGATGCAATGGGAAATGGCAGGAACCAACTGTAACATTAGGAAGGACAAGAGAACAACAGGTGGTAATTCCTGTCTCATTTGCCATGTCTTCGAAAGAACATGTCAGCCTGAATATTCTGTTTATTGGCAGGGGAAGAAAAATCTAAAGGAGATACAATCAAAATTTTAATTAAGAATACATTCAATTGTTTTCAAAAATATTTTTATACCTTTGGCCTTTCATCAGGCTTATTATTTTTAGAGGCTGAGTTTAATTTACTTAGCTAGACTATTTAAATTGTGGCCCAATCTTGAAATTTCATGCCAAAATCTTGACCTTGTCATCATTGAGAGGAAGCCATCACTTTGTGATATTTCCGGGACTGCTAAAGGGAAATTCTTCCACTGGTGAGGTAGGAAGTACAGAATGAAGGAAGTGACTGAGGGAGTGATGCCCAAGCACAAAACGGAACAGAACAGAACAGAACAGAACAGAACAGAACAGGAGAACCTTCTGAGATGTGCCTTAGTTTGAAGTTGCATATGCTGTAATCATATGTGACTAAAAACCAAGTGGCTAAATCTTGTGAAAGGCAATCAAAATAACACATTTTGGATTGTCTTTTGCAAGATTTATGAATTACTTCTTATATTAAGAATTATCAAACACTTGCCTTTTATAGCCAGTGGTTTAAAATATTGTACTGTATTTCATTCCATATGCTAGTGTGAATGCATTTCAGTTCTCACTGAGAGGAATTAGTCTATCTCTAGGTATATTTTATATACACATATCTGTGTGTGAATACTTACTCATAATTACACTCACCAATAATGTCTTTATGAAGCAGAGTTGTCCATAAATACAGATTCTCCGCATATACAAGATCTAAACATGCACAAATGTGAACCTATTCTTGTTTATACTCTAATTCCTATTAAGAAAAGATAGGTAAATGTTCAAAGAAATCTATGAAGCTTTTTAGATTAACTTGATATATCTTCCTTAGCTTTTTGCACAAAAATTGTTAAGCTCCTCATCTTCTAATTAATTGTTTTTTAAAAAGTATTTTTCTATTCAGTATAGCATTTCAGGGTTAAAGAGAATGTAAATTAACCATAATTTAGTGCTACAGGTTTCTTCTTACATACCTTAACATGCAAGGAAATCATTTTTAGTATTTCTTTGCAAAGTGAGATGGAAGCAAGCACAGTGGAAGTTCTTGATGCTTGCATCAAAGACTGGCTCTGACACGTTTTCAAGGTAATCTTGAGAAACAAATATTTACCTTGACTTCAGTTTTAGAGGAAGCTTGGAGACTAATTCAGGAGACAGATGACTTTTCTTAATATAGCTTTTCTTTCTATCCTGTAGTGGTTGAAGAAGATGGTTCTAGAATGCCAGCACCAAAGCTTCCTTTTAGGAATGCAGACTTTTACATATAAAAGGGGCTCTAATGTAGTCCTTGAATTTAACAGAAGTTATAGCAGCACTTTGTAATTTTTCAGCCTTGATTCTTCCCTATCCTCAGTTCATTTTTATCCTACTGAACTGTGCTTTGAGAACATAGCATTGGAAAGATTTTAAACCACTGGCATAGTTTTATCTCATGTTTTGAACATGAAAAATTACTGTATTTTGTCTTTGTTAACATGGCTTATATGCATGATATGGTAGAAAGCCACTAGCTACAATTTAGCCATTTTTATTAATGTTCTTACATTTCTTTAGTGGTACATCTTTGTTGTTTAAAAAATGTGTAATGTAGTTGACAATCAGTATAATTTTGATGATGAAAAGAATAGTAATGAATATGCTGTCTTTGAACAATCTCTTTTTCTTTCTCTGCCAAATAGATAACTACTATGTTTACATTAAGAGCTTTACCCCACTACACACGTTATTTCATTTTCTGGCATAGATAAACACATTATTTCTAGGTTGACAAAGTGAATTTTCTAAAGGATCTTCTATATTAGGAAACTCTGGAATACAACATTATAAAGCCATTCTATTTTTGTTGCCTTTTTTGTTCAGTACGACATCACTTTTCAGTCTTGCAACCTTTTGTTTAGTAGTCATTTGCAATTATTCAAAAATTTTATGAAAGGAAATGAATTTTGAGGAGTTTCAGGAAAAAGGGAATATCTGGAGATCTACTAGACTTTTTGGATTTGTTCAGAAAGCTAATGTAGAGATTTACAACTTCACCTTTCATTTTACATTTTTAGGCAGAAAAGTCAAACAAAATTGAATTGGAGAAAGCTTGCTATGTCACCAGTACTATGTTGAATGTTAATACTGTAACTCTATACTGGTCTGTGGTATTACTTCCACTTTGGAGCCATGTACTTCTAATAAAATGTGTCAGAGAAGAATGCAGAGTTTGAGTCATTGTATCTACCCAGAATTTTATATTGTAACTGTTACAACAAGTCACAATTTTTAGAATGTGTCAAATGTAATGGCATGTGCCAACAGGGTTGTAGTTTGAGAAACTGTCACAACTAATATGGAATTTCTTTTTAGGGTAGAGATTAACACCTTTGGTTGTAGTAGGGAAAAGGAATTCAATGTCTTTTTTTTTTCCTGTTATTGGAATGTGTTCACTATTTGGTGCAATATTCCTTCTATATTTTAAATTAGTAATTCACAAAGGAGCAGATTAGAGGCTGCAGACTGGTAGCCTGTGAACCAGATTTTGGTAGTAGATACATTTCATTTTTCTTTCCCAGATTAGTTGCTAATACTGGGTGATTTCATATAAATCTTATTTAAAGTTTTCTCTTGAGAAATGTAAAAAGCTGGCACCATTGAGTTTACCTTCCTTTTTAAGGAAGGTTGGCTGAAGGTGAGTGGAGTCTGTCTGCTTCAGGTAGGACACGCATTTTGGATTATCCCCGGTGACACCAAACCTGTTCCATTTACTTACATATGTGTGCAGTTTCTGTTAGCACTGAAGTTTGCAACACCTGGATTAGATATTAGGATGATTTTGCTTTTGATGTTATGATGACAAAGTCCATCAAAATATACAAACACATAGATCACAAAACAATTAATTATGAATCATTTACTTTCTATAAAAAGAGGCTATAATAGTTCCTTTAACATAATTTACATACGGTTTGTTTTAAAATTATATAGAATTATTTTTATACTTGTGGTTTTCAGTCTATGGTACTGTAGAATTTTTATTAGTATACCAGTCTGCTCAAAGATTAAAATTAGTATAGTTCAAACTTGGTAGTTTTGCATCAAGATTCCAACAGAATTTATGTTATCTGCAAGATTTTTTGTTTAAAATATAAATTATAGAATAACAGAATTTTTAGAAAGTTAGCACAGTTGTAGACAGAATAACTGTCTTTAAGTAACATGTAAATAATGTGAAAAAGATGAATTTTAGTCTTTTAATTGCGTATGTTTAAAATTAGAAACACAGGAGACTTTGAGGGGGAGAATTTCAGAATCACTCCTTTAACAAAAAATGGGACTCTAAATTTCAGAATTTCCTAGAGGTTTTTTTTTTTTTTTTTTTTAAATGTTGGTTTATCACCTAAGATGATCTAGCTTAGATATCTTATACTTCTGTAAACACCCATGTTTTAAGTTATTATATGTACTTTCTGGGTTTTGTTTGCGCAGTTGGGTTAATGGAACATTTTCCCTTGTAAGTATTTCTAACAAAATTGCCCTGTTGAGGCATCAATGAAGAACAAGATCATGAATTGTTTGGAGTTGCCCCTTATGGTTGTATTGACAAATCTTAAGATGAAGAACTAATTTGGGTCAGTATTATTCAATTCTTTTTTCTTTGTGTCCACCTTGATATAAAACTAAATTGAAAGTTAATTTATCTGACTGCAATAAATATAGAATTTAATGAGATGGTCCAGAGGTTAAAAAATAAAAAAGATAACATAAATAGAATCCTATATGGTAGATTGTATTTCCTTTTATCGGAAAGAGTTGAATGCATCTGAATTTTTTTTTTCTTATAGTGTTTTAAACTATTGGGTAATATAGGAGGTCACATTTTGCTTTTTATTAGAATTAAAAATGGTTTGGCAATGCCAGAAAGACTTTCTAGATAAATGATCGTTGTCCTATTTTAAAAGAGTGATGAGGAGGGGGAAGATAATATATATAAGATAAATTCATTTGCTGCCTCATCAGACTTTTTCTTATAACAGTAAAATAAACCCATGTCACCCATTTAGGCAATTGGCCCTGCCAGCTAATTGCCTAGAAACTTCTATAGGGTGTCCTAAGCTGAGTTTTATTCAAACATCTTCAGTGACAAGGAACTCACTCTTTTAAAAAGCAGACTATTCTAATCATAGATAGTTCTAACATTGCAAAGTAATTCAATCATTCATTCAACAAATATTTATTGTTCCTTCTTTTGAATCAATGTCTACCATTCTCTACTTCCTATACATTTAGTTTCAGTCCTGTCTTCTGAACTAATTATTCTTAAACATGACTGTCCTTCAGTGGTTTATAGAAACACTGAAGCTCATGGGTGAAATGAACCTTAAAGCTCTTCCATTATTGGTTACATTCTTTGGCAGTGATGGCCCAGCTGAAACTGAATACACTCTGTGGTGGTGGTGGTTCTACTCTGTGCTGTCCCTTCAGTTTTCAGCCTGTTTAAAATACCTCTCATGTCCCATCGCATCTTCTCCTGCTCCAACCCCGTCTTCTTCATCCATTCCTCATGTGAACAGTTTTTGCCCTCTTACTGTCATGGTTCTCTATACATGTTCCTATGTCCTCCTTAAAGGATAATGTGTAGAAAGCATTATTATTTGGGATAAAACCTACCTCTGTATGTGTCTGTTTATGTTAATACAGTCTGGAATTAGATGAGCTTGAAACAACATTGGCAGCCATATCATATATTAATGTATAAATTTATCAACTTAAATTCTAAATTTTTTTTTACTGTTATTCTTAGCTCCTCAATTGTGTATTTACATAACTAGTTTATTGGATTCACACACCGTTACTTTCTTTTATCCATGTTATTAGTATACCACTCTCATCATTCCATCCTGTTGAGGTCCCCTCTGGATTCTGATTTGCAATCCAACAATCATTATACCTCTTCTTCTCTCCCATTTCCTGGATATTTGAGATATAGATGTAGAAATATTCATGTAGAGACAAAAATCATTCCCACACCCAAAGTTTGAGAAGACTGATTCATTAATACATATATTGAGGCTGGGCACAGTGGCTCATGCCTGTAATCCCAGCACTTTGGGATACCGAAGCAGGTGGATCACCTGAGGTCAGGAGTTTGAGACCAGCCTGGCCAACATGGTGAAACCCCATCTCTACTAAAAATATAAAAATTTGCTGGGCACGGTGGCACTCACCTGTAATCCCAGGTACTCAGGAGGCTGAGGCAGGAGAATCGCTTGCACCTGGCAGGCGGAGGTTGCAGTGAGCCAAGATTGCACCATTGCACTGCAGCCTGGGAGAAAAGAGCAAAATTCTGTCTCAAAAAAACAAAACAAAAAAATGTATATTGAATGAATCAGTCCGGAGGTCCTGAACTGTGTGACTGGTTAAGCATTATTATCTGTGTAGATTGTTCAACCAGTTATAAATCCATTCTTTTCATTGATTTTCAGTTCAGATTTCTCCATATAGAATCTAAGGATAATACAGGAAACCTTGGCATACCACTTGCTGAAATCCAGTTACATATGTGTATCTACCTACTAATAACCCTTTTTAAAAAAGGAAATAAAGTTAGTATTCTGTTATAAATTTTCACCAACAATTCTTTTAATAATATATTCTCATCTTTACTTAGGTCATTATAAATTTTAGCAATCTGTCTATACTTCACAGAGCTACCTTTTTCTCTTTTCTATTGCTTCTTGCACTTTTCACAGTTCCCGAAAAAGTGATGTGAATGGTTGAGTAATGTTTTTGGCAAATGCTCAGTATTTTGAAAGCTATTTATTCGGGCTAAAACACATTTATATTTGCAAAGTTTTCGTTAGTAATCTCTTCACTTTCCTTGGCATTTAATACACCAGTATTTGTGGCAATGTTTAATTCAAACAACTATATTTTTTTCTGTTTGACAGAGAATTAGAAGCTAAATACGAACTGGTTGCTATTGCTTTCTTGTATCAACTATTCACATTTTATTCTCAGTTGACTGAAAAAAATAGATCTATTATTTTATTATGCTTCTCTGTCTCAATCTAACAGAATATGCTCTTTTTGTTGCCCTTAGAAATTCCTCCCAGTCTTTATGGAGCCTAAGTGCTCCTGACACAGATCATAATGTTCCATGCTACTCTTCTGTGTTAATCCTTGGATTGACTTTCACTTCCTTTTTTATTTCCTTCCTTATTTGTAATTAAGATATTCATAAAGAAGGAAATCCTACAAAGAATAGGAGAGGGGAAGGGAAGTCCACTCTGCAATTTGTGAATTATTAGGCCCTTAGTAATTCACAAATTGAATAATTATGCCTTGTACAAAAGTTGACTCGCGTTTCCCTTGAAAAATCTTTTTTTTTTCTCAGTCAAATTTGTTTTGTGCCACTTTTCCAACATTAACTTCCCCAACATTTCGCAAGTCAGGAAACATGGACAATTTCACAGTTAAAGTTTATGAAGCTTAATCTCAACTCTTTATAATGCTACGAAGCTTCATCCCAGAGCTATAAAATAGTAACTTCTTCTTCCTCTCTTTCATGTTTCTTACTTGCTAAAATCCCATATCACCCAAGGAGAATGATTGACATTCCCTTATGTGAAAATAAGCAATTCAATTTCAATAATGACATGACAGACATACATCTTGTAATTTTTTTAACCACATATGTGAGTCATAAAACTTGTAGCTAATGAGGTGGTAGAACTGGTCACTTATCTGGGTATCCCAGATGCCACCTGGTTTTTAAAACATAAACTTTGTTCCTGTGGGTACTGAAATTGAAGACCCATTTAAAAAAAAAAAGATTTATAACATACGTCTGTATTTTGTAAATTGGGCTATTGCTTTTAGATATTTTAAAACATCAGAGAAAGTTTTTTCCTTGGTCTGGATTAGTTATGCATTCAAACCGAGAGCATTGTCATTCCCTTTTTTTCTCTTTTATTTAATAGCAAATAATGCATATATATCATTTAAAATTTACTAAGTTGAAAGACCACGTTACACTTTGAATTAATTCATGTAACCATAAAAAGAGAAAATCTTTTTTCTATTATATATGGACAATTTTCTTTGATAAATGGAATATTAAGTACATTTAAATAAAGAAAGAATTGTTCCTATTCAAAATTGTACCTAAGGCATATTTTGAGCCCTCATTTTCAGTAACAAAGACAATCTAATCTTTACTCTTGACATTTTTGTCTGCCTTATTATTATCTAAATTTGGAAGCATAAAAGTACTTGAAATTTGGAAGTATAAAAGAGTTTTGAGGTTAAATATGAATATTATCAGTGTAGCTATTTCAAGTAAATTATATGTGCAAATAAATATCACTTTTAAGAATTAAATAAACATGATGGCATGTGATACACTACTTAATATGAAAAATGTACTGCATTTCATTAAATAACATTATCAACCACTAGGAAATGAAAACCAAAAAGTAGAAAGTTTATTTTATGATTTTTCAATATTTATGTCATTCTAAACTTTAGATTTAATTTCATAGAAGTCAGGAAATTTGGGTTTGACAATCCCAGAGAAACCATAATTCTCATGTAGATTACAACAGCCTCTTTCATTAACGGCAAATCATGGGACTCCTCCCAGATGAATTAATCACTATGGGATGTAGGTACGTCCTTTTCAAAAAGGAATTATACCTTGTTCTGTTCTTATTCCTGCTAGAGAGAGTGTATAACAATCGTATTTTGACATTTCCATGATTTAAGAATCAGTGCTGTGAATTACAATGTGTAATTGATACAATAAGAACCAGTAACCCTTTCTTCAAATGCTAATGCAACAAAATAAAGTTGTTGGGCTAAGTGTGCTATGAGGCAAAGTCCTACAGTTGTTTTGTTTGTATTTCACCATTCAAAAACAGTAAATCAGAGATCTTTAACTGGTGATCTGTGAGACAAATCCTACTATCAAATGTATTTTCATTTGGAATATAAAATGTGTAAACAAAATTTCAATTGTTAGCAAACATTAAAATCTGAAGCATTTATTTTTTTCTTAAAAAAAGACTTTCATTTCTGGTTTCTCATGAAGCAGGTGAAGATGTAGCCACACTAGGTCTGCTTTCATCTGTGGCAAAAATCAAGGGATTAGTTATTGTTTCCGTTCGGCCCCAGCTTCACTCTTCTATTCAGCGAAGTCTCCCCACTTCCTTTTGTCTTCAACCTGCTTCTTTATTTACATTATCTGCCAATTCTTATAGTCATTTGAATTTACTCCATATGTACAAGTGACATCAAATACAAAAATAATTACAGGATGTTCAAACATGTCCTAAATTGCAATAAATATTTTAGCCTCTTTGGGAAACATGCAGAGTTCAGGGATGCCCTCAAGCAACAGACTCTATTTTACTGTTGTATAATTGAGCAGACCCTGAGAAAACACTACAAAATTAGGATTTGAACTAAAGGAGGATGTTGGAGAACAGGACCAGATGAACTAGTAGAGAAAGGTACCTAGAAGAGTACCACTGCAAGTAACGTTACTCTCTGCTCTACTGTTCCAAGCACTCCATTATCTTTTTGAAGAGTTCACTTATCCCAGAGGGCTGTCAGGCATTTACTGTGGGCTAAACCTTATTTAGGGTGGATGTTGAACTTCAGAGGTATACAAGGAAGTACAGGATGATTTTCCATCCATTGTAGCCATCTACTTCTTCCATGAGTAGAAAAGAGGCTACATTCAGGGTGCATGCCCAAGGAATTTTAGAGTCAACTCAATCTAGTATCAAACAAGGATGTTTAGCAAATACTTATTAAATGAGAGTACTAAGTAGAGTATCCAGAGAATGGCAGGACACTTATGCTTTCTCTCCCAGCATGAAACATCCAAAAAAAAAAGTTGAGGTTTTCTCACAGACTACTGGAGAAATGCCTGTTTTCCCTTTAGTGTCAGGTGCCCTGTCAGCTACTGATCTTCTTTCCTGATCCATGCTGTGCCTCCTCTCCCAGATGTAGACTGTTTCCTTTCAGAAAATGGATGGGATATACTCAAGTTGAGATGAGTCCTTGACCTGGCAACCTCAACTGAAGAGCAGCCTAGGTTTTATAGAAATGTAGTTCCAAAATATTATTGTATTGCATGCTATTTTTATACTGTACCATCTTGGAAGAGTTTTGGAGAATTAAAAAACTATATAATCTGAGCTCCATAATTCAAAATTTGCATTTCAAAGGCATATTGCATGAAATTCAGATAGGGCTGAATTCAAGCCTGCTTTTGCACCATTTTTATTTTCACAGGGAAGTTTAAGGAGATTTTTATGCAGTGTTTGACAATCAAATTGACGTTCTAAACAGGACTGCTGGAGAATTTTTTTTCATTTCATAAAAGGACAAAATTTTCACGGTTATTTTTTGCTTATTTGAAAAACAGGTGCTAATTATAAATGTCCTTATTTATTCATTAAGGCAATTAATTAAAAGATGTATACCAGACAATTGATCATACTAGTTCTCATTAATATATAACACTGAAATCATAAAAGTAGATTTATTTTTAATTACTACAAACTGGTATAAATTATAATATGTAATGCAAATTGCCATATATTGAGACAGGGCATTTTTTAGACTTGTCTATAATTAATACATTTTATTGTTCAAACCCACATTCATTTCCTTAAATTCAAAACTTATCACTCTTTCTATAATCTTAAGTTCTGCTAAAGAGCTCTTTGTCATTAATTTTGAACTAGGCTCACAATCCCTTCTTAAAACTCTTGTTAGTTAAGTGTGTTTCAGAACTTAGGGTTTTTAGGAATTAGAAAGTTAATTTAGTTCATGCTGTGCATATTGTCTGAAACCCTTAGGGGCCTGAGACACCCTGTAATCAAACCATCAAATTCTACAGTGAAACATATGCATATTCACACTTAGAAGGATTATTAATGACCATAAATAGCCTTACATCTGTTCAAGTAAGTTTTTTCCATCACATAAGTTTCCTGAAAACAGGAAAAACTTTAAAACTTAAGAAAAAATATTTTGGCTGGGCGCGGTAGCTCACGCCTGTAATCCCAACACTTTAAGAAGCCAAGGTGTGTGGATCACCTGAGATCAGGAGTCTGAGACCAGCCTGGCCAACATTGTGAAATCCCATCTTTACTAAAAATACAAAAATTAGCTGGGCATGGTGGTGGGTGCCTGTAGTGCCAGCTATTCAGGAGGTTGAGGCAGGAGAATCACTTGAACCTGGGAGGCAGAGTTTGCAGTGAGCTGAGATTGCATCACCGTACTCCAGCCTCTGCAACAGAGTGAGACACCATCAGAGAGACAGACAGAGAGAGAGAGAGGTAGGAAGGAGAAAAAAAATTTAAAAAAGAAAAAATATTTATCTTCAGGGACTTTGGATTTTGGAACTGCAGATGAAGGATCATGAACCATATCAGGGTTTTTAATCTGTTCTCTAACTGTGTCAGAATTGTCTTCCTCGTACTCACATGGCGTGGCACCTTCGTTGTATAAAAACCTTCATGGCTTTCCACTACTTCACTCTTGAAGCTTCTTTTAAGACCTCCCACATCTGTTCCCTATTAATTTTTCCAGGCATTTATCTAAAATGTGTGTGCTTCACCACAGCCAAACTCACCTTATCAGAATTTCCTGAGTGTACCTTCTCCTTTGTTCACTGTGCTACTGACTGGAATACCTTCCTCCAGAGGCCTCCAGTCCACACTTCACTGCAATACCAGGATCCTAATCATCTTCACATGTCTTAATTTCTACCTTTATGGGAGTCTTACTCCAGTCCTCAGACAGAATAAGCTTAAGTACTGCCTGCTCCTCTAACCAGAGCACTAATTTAACACATTTTCCATGTGGATTGACATTCATATGACAATTCCCTCTCCCCCATTAGATTTGAACCCCTGCAGCTTCTTTCACTGTACTTGGCGTATAGCATGTATTCCAGAGAACTTTGTCACACGAAGGAATGCATGTTTTAGTTCATTCCTCTTGTTCTCATCAATCTGACCTCCCACAGGAATCCTTACAACCCTTTGCCATTGCCCTTATCTTGACCTTGCCCAAATTGAAGAACAGAGTCTACATCTCCAGGGAGAGTTCCTAAAATAGAACCTAATCTCTATATACCAAGTGTTGATTCAGTATGTCTTTAGAAAAGGAAAATATATTTTCTATTTTTTTCCAGTGTTCATCTAGGCGGAAGTATCAGGAAGGAAAAGTATCGTTGCCCTTTGAGAGTGGCTAGCCACAAGGGTCTCCTAGTGTGTCACGACTGCACCTATGGGGCATGGGAATCTTTCTGCTACTTCTGTGCGGTACTTCAGGCAGGGGAATCCTTTGCAAGCCTGCTCACACACGTCTATCTGACATGCCACATGGCCATTTCTTTGTGGTGTTGCTTTCCTGGAAGTGCTGCTGGGAAGCAGAGCTTAGGTCCCTCTGTGCTCTCGGAGACTACAGATCTCTTTCCTCACTTCTAGTTTGGGGGAGTGTCTTTCTAGGTATTTTTCATTTCTAGAAATGTTGGTAGACAAGTTACGTCTTGCACTCTGCCTCCTTATGCCTCCTCTGAGGCCCTAAGGAAAGGGTCATCTAAGAGCTTGATGAAGGAGTGGGGAGGAAATGAAAAAATACAAGAGAAAAAGAGCATGGATAAATGTTAGCAAAAGAGATCCCAGCCACGTTTGAAGTTGCTTGTTTCATGTCTACCTGCCTTCATACATTCTAAGCTCCATAAGGCCTGGTATGAGGTCTATCTTGTTTACCGCTCTAATCCCAATGTCCAAATATTGCCTTGGTCATTGTGCAATTGTGTTAAATTCTTATTGAATAAATGAATAAGTGAAAATGAAATTCAGAGACTATGAAAAATTTGTGGAAGATATGGGGCTGGACACGGTGGCTCATGCCTGTAATCCCAGCACTTTGGGAGGCCAAAGTGGGCGGATCACGTGGTCGAGAGATTGAGACCATCCTGGTCAACATGGTAAAACCCTTCTCTACTAAAAATGCAAAAAAAAATTAGCTGGGCGTGTGGTGCTGCATGCCTGTAGTCCCACCTACTTGGGAGGCTGAGGCAGGAGAATCACTTGGACCCAGGAGGTGGAGATTGCAATGAGCCAAGATTGTGCCACTGCACTCCAGCCTGGGCGACAGAGTAAGACTCAGTCTCAAAAAAATAAAAAAAAAGAAAAATTTATGGAAAATATGCTGGTTAAGATGGTTGACACTGGAGCAGGTGGCCAGGGGGTGACTCGTGGCTCTGCCACTTACAGATGGGTGGGCGAGACCCCTCACCTCTTCGTGTCTCAAATTCCTCATCTGTCAAGTAGTTGGTGTGAGGATTAAAAAAGTTAATATTTATAAAACTCTTAGAAGAATACCTCACGCAAAGGAAGTATCATATAAGCCTTAACCACTATTAATACCATCATCACCATTGTCATTATTTATTATTTTAATTATTATTAAGAAACCCTAAGACCGGACTGCTCTCTTGATGTTTATTTGTAGAGAATAGCTCTGATCCAGTTCTAGCAGAGTATATGTAAATAAAATCAATACAGTTTTATTTTTGTACATCTTCCCAGACTTCAAGGCTGCTTTATTTTTCTTCCCTGTATCCTGTGTCTATACTTCTCTGGTTCACTCAGACCAGGAAAAACCTTCTTCAGGAATTCTACCTCTTTTCATGGGGTCTCATCTTCTATTGGCCTTTCTTAGCTGTATGTCATTAGGGAACACTTTACAACAAGCCCTGGAATCCCCTAATAGATTATATACAACAAGTAGAGCCTTCGGCACTATATGAGTAGTTTAGGCACTTTTCTTAATACTTTGCACTTGCCAGTGTTGAAGTTTATCTGCTGTCTTCTTATTCATAGGTCTTTTGCAGGCTGTCTTCACTTACTTAGCATTTTAGTAGCTACAGTATTTAATGACATTTGTCAATACAGAGATTGCATTGTTTTGTTTTTCTTCCAAATGACTTGTAAAATTACACTTATCATCGACGTATAAAAAGATAATTCCTGGACTGGCTAGGGTTAATATTTATGATAAAACATAGTAGAATGGAATTTAGAGTATCTATAAAAAAATAGTAACTTCTGGAACCAGTTGAAAATATTATATTCAAATAACTTGTAAAATTTACACTTACCATTTATAGACAAAAAAAGATAATTCCTGGAGTGACTAGGGTTAAAATTTATGAGAAAATGTAGTAGAATAGAATTTAGAGTATCAATAAAACAGAAAAATAGTAATTTTTTGAGCCAGTTGAAAATATTATATTCAACTACAGAAGGCTAATTCTTCCCATAATTAATACTACCATGAGGCAATCTTTTACCATCAGTTATAACTTCTGATTTCCACAGGCTCCAATTCTTATACTGCATGATTGTTCAAAAATTCCTTTAGCTGTTTAGCTTTATATAGTTGATTTTTCTTTTCAGACAGATAAATTATACCATCTACTGCAATATGGAATGATCTAGTTGCAGATTTCCTTCTCTTAAATTCTTTTCTTTCTTAATTTAGCCTTCTAACAGTTTCTGCTAAACTGAAGCAATTCTTTTACCTAAATATTTTTGTATCCTATTATAGTGTTTCCCCATCTGGTCTCTCTTAGCTAGAAATTATTTTATCAACTTTGAGGAGTATTTATCTCTATTTATGCTGCACACATGCCCACTGTAATGGTCGTGTTGTAATGCATGATGTATTTTGGGCAAACAGAATCATGATAGTATTTACATTATGGAGAAACTTGGAGATTTCATTTCTCAGCATAATGCATATTTTTTATTTAATATGACTTGCTATTGGGACCCTTTGACTCTTTGTAAGTAAAATAATTATCTTTTCATCCATAGCCCTACAACCTCAGGTACACTCCCTTGTGCTGATCAATGATCAGCCATTGTCAGTGACACTGACCATTGTTAACCTGTTCTTATTATGAGTCATTTATGTGATTTAGGCAGCATTATTGATGATGCAATAAACGGCAAAGTAAAGTATGTGCATCTATCATTTTGAGTCATTTGCTTGACTAGAACTTTTGTGAGGAGAATTACCATTCCTCTTGCTTCTATAGCCACTCCTTTTCATCTTCTTTGTAGTTGCCTCTTCCTCTGCTCATCCCTTAAACCTAAGTCTTTTGAAGGGTTCTTTCCTAGGACTGCCCTCTCTACAACCTCCTGAGGTGACTTCGCATATCCCTATGGCTCATAATTCTCACCTGTCTTTCTTTCTTTTTTATTTATTTAATTTTTTATTTTATTTATTTATTTATTTATTTTTAGATGGAGTTTTGCTGTTGTTGCCCAGGCTGGAGTGCAATGATGTGATCTCGGCTCACTACAACCTCTGCCTCCTGGGTTCAAATGATTCTCCTGCCTCAGCCTCCCGAGTAGCTGAGATTACAGACACCTGCCACTATGCCCAGCTAATTTTTGTAGTTTTAGTAGAGACGGGGTTTCACCATGTTGGCCAGGCTGGTCTCGAACTCCTCATGATCTGCCCGCCTCAGCCTCCCAAAGTGCTGGGATTATAGGCATGAGTCACCGTGCCCAGTCATTTCTCACCTTTCTTCTGTTCTATATGCATGTCCAACTGCTGCCCCTTGGCTGTCCACAGACATCTCAAATTCAGCAAACCTGTAGCTGAATTCATCATTCATAACTACCTGCCTACCCCAGAAAGCCTTTTCCTTGTGTTCCCTCTACTATCCTTCCATTGTCCAAGCTAGAGACCTAGGACCATTCTCTGCTCCTCATTTACCCTTATATTCTCAGCCAAGTTACAAGTCCTACAAATTCGACTTCCTTAATAACAATTCAAACAACTGATTTGTCCTTC
Source organism: Papio anubis (assembly GCF_008728515.1). Lineage (NCBI taxonomy): Eukaryota > Metazoa > Chordata > Mammalia > Primates > Cercopithecidae > Papio > Papio anubis. The sequence goes on from NC_044978.1 coordinate 80,141,499, forward strand.
CTCTAGTTCTAAGACACAGTCTCACAGCTAGACTATTGTAATACCTTCCTAAATGGTCTATCTTTAGTTTTACTCTTCCTGTACCAACCTCCAGCCTCTACTTCACCTGGCTTGGGAGGTCTTCCATGGCTCCTGAAACATGTGTCTAGTGCACATTTTATTTTCTTTGTAGCCCCCCCACTTCTCCACCATAATACTTGTCACTCTGTGTGACAACTGCCAGCTTATTTCTATTTCTCCACTAGATGGTAAACCCTGTGAGCATGGGATCTTGCTCACCATTCAATCCCCAGAGTGTGGCATAGTGAATGTTGCGCAGAAGGTGCTCAACAGACGCTTTCTAAATATTGTTGAATGTTAGTCAATTTTTAAGCTTTCTAATATTTCAAATGTAAAGCAGGTAGAAGAAAATTATAAACACATAAATTGCATAATGACAAAGTTTAGAATCAGAAGACCTGGATTGAATTTCTGGCTCTATCATTGCCTTACTGAATACGTTTGAGAAAGCACAAAATTTTCTCACTATTTATAATCTTATAATACTCATTATTACTGAGTATACAATAAAAATGACAGTAACACCTTGAATGTATGGCCTCTAAGTAGTTAGAAGCATTTCTTATGAATTATTTATTTGTTCAATATCCCTTTGGGGTAGGCTTGCATTGTTTCTTCTAGTTGGTAATGAAGGGGGAGATATAGCGTTTCCTGTCATGATGTCAAAATACTGGTTGTGAGATGGTTGCCTACTTCACAGAATGTCATGAAGATTCATGAAGCTGTCTGAGGCTTTATGCTCTCAGGAGGGAAAAAAAATGAGTTATATATGGTAGTTTTACAGCTCTTATTCATCTGATTTCTTAATAATTCAAAGTATTTGGGGGTGAAAATGTGTACAAATTATTTCAGGCCGGGTACAGTGGCTCACGCCTGTAATCCCAGCACTTTGGGAGGCTGAGGTGGGCAGATCACTTGAGGTCAGGAGTTCGAGACCAGCCTGGCCAACATGGTGAAACCCCATCTCTACTAAAAATACAAAAAAATAGCTGGGCATGGTGGTGCATGCCTGTAGTCCCAGCTACTGGGGGGGCTGAGGCAGGAGAATTGCTTGAATCCGGGAGGCAGAGGTTGCAGTGAGCCGAGATCGCACCATACACTCAAGTCTGAGCGACAGAGTCAGACCCCATCTCAAAAAATAACAACAATAACAAAAATTATTTCAATATTCAGTATTCAATATTCAATATTCCTGGATTTTTTTCTCCATATTTTTCTGGAGACACATTTGTTTTTCCACACCCACTCAAACCGTCTGTGTACCAGGCAAACTTTCTGAGATGCAAAACCAAGTAAAGTATGTCCATTTTATTTGTTTAGAAAGGATATGACTAATGATACTGTGGGAAAAAATGGTATAGTTAATAAAAATTGTATCCTCTGTATGAGCGGCTAGAGAAGCCTAGCAGGTGTGGCCACACAAAGCCATAAGGTGTCAACACCTGTACTGAGGATAGGTGTCAACACCTGTACTTTAGAAACCAACCCTCCAAAGAACTCACACAAGAAGCAGAGTCAGTGTCTACCTAGGATCTGGAGGCAGCCCCTGTGAAATGGGATTTTTTTTACCACCATCAAATGGTGAAAATTTTTAAAACGTGTCCAATTTTGAATGCTATAACCCTATAATATATCAATGTTTGCTTTACATAATAATGTTTAAATGTATTTGCCATTAATTGAATAGACTTTTTTAGGAGGATGGACCATATTTGTTATTGCTTTGAAACACTCTATAGGACACCCGCATATACTCTCAGGGTTACTTTTACCCCAGTTTGAAACGCACAGGGTCCTAGGACATTGCAGCCCAAATCATGGGATTTTTGTTAGCATTTAAGAGAATCCGTCCACATGTCCCCTTTTTACTTTGCTACACGTAAACTCCTGAAAAATTATTTTGCCTGGCATGCTAATGAAATCTTTAAAATGTAGCTCTAAACACCTAATTGGTAGCATTTTCACAGTCAAGATGATTAAGGATTAGAAATCAGCTTCCTCAAATAGAGATTATCCTGTTTGAGGAAAAAGATCTTTCTGAGGTGAGAATTGCCTATCCACCTCTCTCTTTAGATCTCATTAAAATTGGAACCCAAACTAAGGAGTTATACAACTTGAGACTTTGTGTGTGTGTGTGTGTGAGCATTTTGAAAATATGATCAAATAGAAAGCTGGTCATGCTCAGACATGAGTACAAGAAGTGACTTATTTATACATTCAAATTTCAAAATATTTGTAAGGCCTACCATGTGTGCTGCTAAAAGGTTTTTAATTTAAAATTATTTTGTTAGATAATCCTGCTTCAAGTGACATTATGATTTATCGCCACTAATCAAGATTCTGATCCCTCATAGACTTCTTGTTTGTATCTGTTTTTGTTCTTTGTTACATAAATATGAGCTTTATATATAAAATTCTGACTGTGTAATATAGGGCTAATGAGTCACAGATGGAAAGATGCTGGCACATTACCATCTAATAACATTTTAAACTCATATTCCATAGTAAAACAAAAGCAAATTGTATACATCTGTTTTCCAACTTGTAGCATTTCTGAATTTATGCAGAATCTATATTTAAAGGACTTGTATTTAGAGAGAAGAAAAAGAGGACATAGGTCACCTCAAAACTACGGAGCCACTTAATAGCCTTATCAGAACGGACTTGGCAAAAGATAAGATTTTCTCTGTCTTGCTTCCTGAGAAGTTGTAGTCCTGAAGACTGAGAATCAAAGACATTAGAGCTGAAGAAGTGTCTTCAGACTACAAACTAATTTTTCTGCCTTTCTTAAAATGAAAAACATGGGGCCGGGCGCGGTGGCTCACGCCTGTAATCCCAGCACTTTGGGAGGCCGAGGCGGGCGGATCACAAGGTCAGGAGATCGAGACCATGGTGAAACCCCGTCTCTACTAAAAATAGAAAAAATTAGCCGGGCGCAGTGGCGGGCGCCTGTAGTCCCAGCTACTCGGGAGGCTGAGGCAGGAGAATGGCGTGAACCCGGGAGGCGGAGCTTGCAGTGAGCCGGGATTGTGCCACTGCACTCCAGCCTGGGCGACAGAGCAAGACTCTGTCTCAAAAAAAAAAAAAAAAAAAAAATGAAAAACATATCTCTAATGTGAGGGATGTGGGGGGTGAAATATTCACAAAACTAATAAAACTAAAAATGTAGAAATTTCCTGGGCTTTCCTAAAAATATCTGCAAGATAAATTTGGGTGGGAAGAGAGAGAGCCCAGGCCATGTATTGCTGTGGTTGTTGTTCCTTTTATTTGTATGGTAAACTGGTAAACATGTTCTCTGTGTGTGTGTGTGTGTGTGTGTGTATGTGTGTGTGTGTATGTGTGTTTTGGATAAAAAAGGAATAAAAGGCTTTAGTTTCACATGTTCTTACAAAAGAAATAGAACAAAGGCAAAATTTCTCTCTCAGACTTAACCAATTGATAACGCCTGTGAGGAGGAGTTAGTACAAGTTATTGAAGAACGAGTCTCTAAAACATCTCTCCGTATTCTCAAGGAATTCAAAACTGCTTTTCTGCATTAAGGGGTTGTGTGAACTGTCAAGTTCTTTCGGAAAAGTTATGTGACAGAAGTGATTACTGCAGAGTGTGACCATAAATCCCCCTGACATGAAATACACATGTTATAAGAGACAGATTTTCAGCCACCACCTCTGCGTGAATTCCTGAAACAGGAGAGTTCTGAGATTCATCATATGATTGGAGAGAGAAATTTTGATATGTGGGTGGCAAGACTGTATTTTGTGAGGTGTACTGTGTTTATTCTGGGGAATAAGTATGATCTGATGGCAAAATTTTGTTCCCCGTTGTTGTCCAAAAAAGAATTAATACATGTATTGTATATCCTGAGCTGTAAACAGAATGTCAATGGAGGGAAATTACAGTGTGGTTTTCATAACAGTGTCTATAGTTATCTCCATTTTGTACTAACATTTTGTAATTAAGATGTTGTAATTTTGTAAGATTCCAGAAATGCTCCATGTAGCAAACTCTTTACACCGTGTAGACACAGATCCCGTTGTACCTGCCCCAGGCTCAATGACCATGAGCTCTCAGTTTCCCCATTCCATGCTTTAGGAAATTATTGGTTTGACTAGGCGTGATGGTTTATGCCTGTAATCCCAGCACTTTGGGAGGCTGAGGCGGTCAGATCACTTGAGGGCAGGAGTTTGAGACCAGCCTGGCCAACATGGTGAAACCCAGTCTCTACTACAAGTACAAAAATTAGCTGGACATGGTGGCACATGCCTGTAATCCCAGCTACTGGGCAGGCTGAGACAGAGAATCACTTGAACCCTGGGGACAGAGGTTTCAGTGAGCTGAGATTGTGCCAGTGCACTCCAGCCTAGGTGACAGAGCAAGACTCCGTCTCAAAAAAAAAAGGAAAAAAAAAGTCTGGACATGGTGGCTCACGCCTGTAATCCCAGCACTGTGGGAGGCCAAGGTGGGTGGATCACTTGAGGTCAGGAGTTGGAGACCAGCCTGGCCAACATGGTGAAACCCCGTCTCTACTAAAAATACAAAACTTCACTGGGCGTGGTGGCGCACGCCTGTGATCCCAGCACTAGGGAGGCTGAGGCAGGAGAATTGCTTGAACTCGGGAGGTGGAGGTTGCAGTGAGCCTAGATCAGGCCACTGCACTCCAGCCTGAGCAACAGAGTGAGACTTCATCTGAAAAAAAAAAAAAAAAGGTTTATTTTGGGGCCTCATGTGTCTAATTTTGTTTATGGTGTGTCAGACGAGGCAAGACTTAGAACCAGGGAAGGGAGGCGCTAGGTATGTGCTTGTTTTGTTTGTCCCCCAGTGAAATGTCTGTGTGACGTTTTATGTCGTGTTGTTTTGGTGCTGTGCTACGTCCATAGGGCCTGCCAGGCTTCCCCACAGTTGCTGCCCTGCACAGTAATCAGATCCTCACCGTCAAGGTTTGTGGTTGTTACTCATGCCTGTGTAGTCAGAAATGCAATCAGCATAAGCGTGAGCAGGAACCATTCAATTGGCTTACCGAGCCCGTTGGCTTCCTCTCATCATATATGTCAAGTTACTGGGCACTTGGGACCCCACTTGCATCATTGAGGTCAAATGTCTATTAAGAGGGTATATCCTGAGCATACTTGAGAGGAGGATATTGACGTCAAACAGGTACTGTGAAGAGAGGTGGGCATAGCGATCTAAAACCATGCCATGCCTTGATGGCTTAATTTGTATGCATTCTAATGCTCTGTAATATTTTTCCAGTCAATTAAATAATCCTAAGTACTCTCTCTGGACTTCGGGTGTCAATAAAATGGCAGTCAAGTTCACGTCACATTATGCTGGTTGACAAGTCTGATGGAAATGGAACTGGCATTTTGTCTCTAGACTTTCTGCTCAGAGTGAAGAATGCAGGGGTGCACCTGCTTACCTGCTTCTGGGAATAAACTACATTAAAAAGATCAAACGTCCACAGTGAAATGATGAAGCACAAAAAATGTTCATTACCACTGAAGATCTGGTCTCAGCATCGCATTTCAGGATGATATTTCTTTCGAGAAGAATCAGTGGGTCTAACGTTAGACATAAGTGCCAGTTCTATTTTGTTTAATAATCATTATAAGTCTAATGTGTATATCTTTATTTCTTTCTTGGGGCCTTCTGATGTCTATTCTTCAACTCTCTCATCTCTGAACTTCAACCTTTGACCTCACCTGACTGATCAGATGGTGTTTCCTAAAATCAATCATGGGTTTCTCTCTGCTGATCAGCAGCTCATTAAACGCCGCCTGATTAAGGTAGTGCTTATTCTTGCTGAAGTCTGATTTCTTCTTTACATCGGTTATTGCTCTGTATACCTATTGCTTTACCGTTTATCTCTGATGGGTGGGGTGTGGGCGGTGGGTGGGTATTTATTTGGAAATATCCTCAAACAAAATTACGTTTAGTCAGCTGCATTTGTTTGAAATGTTAGATACAAGTACCAAAAAAGATACTAAAAGCCTATCTAATTTTTTCTTAATTAAAAAATTTTAAATTGTAGCTACTAACAGATCCAGTTTCTAAGCTCTCTAGCTTTGGTAATTTATAAATTATTATGCAATATGATGGGAGCCTCATATGCTTAATTTTATAGGGTATGAAAAAGTAAACACATTTGTCTAACTATAAAGGCAGCCATTTTATTAAATGAGGTGAATACAACTGATGCAGTGTTATGGATAAAGTAATTCACACATTTTATACCAGCTCTGACTGTAGTGGTAACATATACACTATTTCAAAGAATGGAAGTGCTGGTTCCTGAGCTGCTTTGATTTTAATAGCATCTACTCAGTCACCCAGCGTGAATATTTATTTGCTCCCTGCTGGGAGGCAAATTGCCTACAGGCTTTATATTTGTGGTTGTTCTGGTTCTTTTCATAGTGTAAATGTGGATCAGATAATGCAAATTTAAGGTGCTGAAAAGAAGACCTGAGTCTTTATCTTTCATGGTTATTGCTGGTCTGTTCCTTTCTCCATCACAGGGTGACCAAGGACAGGCAGGGCCTCCAGGACCCCCCGGCCCTCCAGGCCCAAGAGGGCCACCTGGGGACACAGGGAAAGATGGCCCCCGTGGAATGCCAGGAGTACCTGTGAGTCACTTTTTAGATCACTTATTCTCACACGTTTTGTTTCGTGTTAAGGGCTGAGAACTAGGGTGGAGCAGGGTAGTGAGGGGCATCAGATCAGGGGGTCAAGTGAGTGGAGTGGGTTGAGGGAAACGGGATGATGAGTGGAGTGGGTTGAGGGAAGTGAGATGATGGGAAAGTCCCCAAGCAGCATAGGGCGCTCCCAGCTGCATTCGTCTTTGCCACTTAATCCACTGGGGATCCAAGCAAACCACAAGAGACACCTGGAGGCAGCCACTAAACTGTTTTTGAGGGAAGCCTCAAGAAGTCTGTGATTGGAGTTGCCCAATCCCAGGTGTAACCTGACTGCCATAGTGTGCACCGGGGCCTTTGGTTTAAATGGGAGATTAGTCTGAAAAACTAAGTAGGAGGCTAATAACATTTTCCAAAGGTTCAATAGCAGACCAATAAAGTCCTATACTATTTATGGAAAGTAGAGGAAGTAAAATGTTCTAATATTTATTCCCTTATAAATAACTTGAACCCCCAAAATTGCTAATAACCGTAAAATGAATGGTTAAAACATCGGTGGGTATGGTTTAAATATCATTTGTCTTTTGTATGTAAGCCTTATTCATAGAAATAATTTAAAAGTAATCTCAATACTTGGCTACAAAGATTGGTCAAGTGTCAATGATATAGTAGTAAAACACAGAAGATAAATGGTTTGGTTTCAGAGGCAACCCAGCAATTAAAAGAAATACATGGAAAAGGTCAAAAATTTTAGATTTATTTTATGACTTTAGGACTAGAAATTAAGGTTTATTACTGGATTAAATTATTTATTAAGTGTATTTATTTAACAAATTATTTTCATAGTATTTTTGTGGTACATAATAATAATGAAAATATTTATCCACAAAGCAGAAAATTTTGAAAATAAAACCAAAAAAATAAATAATTACAATACTCATTAATGTTTTGGTATATTTTCTTTCATTGTTATATGCATATATTTATGCATTTTTAGAAATAATGACTCTTTATAAGAATATAGCATACTTTAAAACTTCTGAGACAGCCTCATAAGCCCATGTCCTTTTCTGAAAGCTGCTGTGAATTTGTTGATATAAAATGTGGAATTGTCTTTCAACATATGATTTGCTAGTTGTTAGGACTGCTTTCACTCAACCTCCAAAGACAGTGGTTGAATTCTATAGCTGTCTTCTAATGTCTTGCTTTTTCTCATGATGATATTCCAAAAGGCAGAGAGATCCACAGCTTTAGGGATATTTAAAGCTCTCCCATTGATTGCTGGTTGCCACAGAAATACAATGGGTGTCTCTTCAAAAAGTAGTTAAAACCATTTTGATGGTACATTAGTCAGACCATTGAGCATTATATACTATACTCAAATTCAAGATATAAATTACTTTTAAAAAATTTAAAGGTATGACAAACCACATAATCCAAAATTATATCATTCTTTAAACAAATATAGTTTATTCATGTAAGTAAGAAATGGAGCTTTCTACACATAGGACAAATTAACTTGTTTTAAAATTTTCAAAAATATAACTTGAACTATATATGGTCTCAGAGTTTATTTATATGTACTATGATGACTGCTAGAGAAAGATTTCTTTTTCTTTTTTTTTTTGAGAGAGAGTCTCGCTCTGTCATCCAGTTTGGAGTGCAGTGGCGTGATCTCAGCTCACTGCAACCTCTGCCTCCCGGGTTCAAGTGATTCTCCTGCCTCAGCCTCCTGAGTAGCTGGGACTACAGGTGCCTGCCACCACGCCCAGCTAATTTTTTTGTATTTTTAGTAGAGACGGGGTTTCACCATGTTAGCCAGGATGATCTCGATTTCCTGACCACAGGTGATCCACCCACCTTGGCCTCCCAAAGTAAAAAAAGATTTTTTTGTGTGCAATGAGGTCTTTGCTGTGTTGCCCAAGCTGTAGTGCAGTGGCTATTCACAGATGCCATCATAGCACACTATAGCCTCAAAGACCTGGACTCAAGCAGTCCTCCTGCCTCAGCCTCCCAAATAGTTGAGATTACAGGCATGTGTCATCATACCTTGCTAGAAGAAGACTATAAAAATAAACTGTGAAATACTTATTTTGAAAGACCAGCAATATCTATATTCATTGGCATTTTAAGACAAAAAATATTTTTAGCCAATGACTGTCATTATGACAATAAAATATAATAATTCTATATCAATCTGAATATAAGAAAATGATAATGTCATGATATAGTGTAATTTTCTGTATCAAATTTAATAAAACATGTTACTTCAGCCATCATTAATCCAGGAAGACCAAAGTTTAACATCAGTCTCTGCTCATTTTATTAAACACCTGTACTAAGAGCAATTGTCTCTCTGTCCTACGTATGAAAGTTCTGAATTCTCATAAAAACACCATGTCCTTATCTTTATGTCATCCTAAAGAAGACATGATAATCTAGACTAATTTTATTAAACCCTAAATTTGTAAAGTTTATTTGTAGAAGGGAAATTAGCTCTCTCTTAATGTGCTACATTCCTCTATTTAACCTGAAGAAATATACTTGACATTTACATGCCCCAGTCAAAGAAAAAAAATGATTGAAGGGTTTTTTAAAAATACTTACAGCATTACTAAAATTATCACTATTCTTTTTTAAGGGTGAACCAGGAAAACCAGGAGAACAAGGCTTGATGGCAAGTATCTCAATTTATCTTTTTCTATACTAAGCCAGGTTGTTTAAAACTATGGTCAAGATTATGTGTGACAAATGTATCTGTCATATGACAGACTATAATAAAAAAGTGAAAATTAGTAAAAGTTAAAAGTAATATGGCCTATCTACTACATGCTAAGGGTCATAAGACTACATATCTACATTGCTGATGCAGGAGAAAAAGAAAGAGATTCCAGGTGTGGGGAGCGACAGAGATGCTGCAGGCCAAAGGAGAGACTTAATTAAGTGACTCTGCTGTAAGAGAGATTAAATTTAGGGGCATGCCTATTAGCTTAAATAGAAATGGAAATCCCATTTTCAAAGGGATCAGGTCTGACTAAGTGAATTCGCACAGGAAACCTTGCACAGCGATTCAGAGTTTTTCTACCGTTGAACATCTCTATCCAGAGAAAAATTGCTGTGCCTTTTGGTTCTCTGTCATTTAAAAACAAACAAACAAACAAACAAACAAACAAAAAAGGTCCTGAAATGATTCCACATGGACTTACTCATAGACACATAGGTCCCAGTTCCCCATGATTTGTTTATCTTTTGCTGGTAGAAAAGATGTTTGGTTAGGAATTCCTTCAACCTACCTCTTCCTGTCCCCTCCTCTCTGTCTCCTGAACTGCCTCTCTAATCTGTTACGATGTGAACACTGTTGGGAAGCACAGGGTAATTCTCTAATAACCCAAATGCCAGAAGAGGGCTCACACTCATCCTGGATACTGAAGGAGTGGGCCCAGAGAGTGCCGGGTTGCCAACAGGTGACCACAATCAGCTTGACACTGTCCATCCTGCATAATGTTAGGCTGGGCACGGGGGTTCATACCTGGAAACTTAGCACTTTGGGAGGCCAGGGAGGGGAGGATCACTTGAGCCCAGGAGTTTGAGACCAGCCTGGGTAACACAGTGAGACCCTGTTTCTAAATATATATATATATTTAAAAAACAGGTAGGTCCTAGTGAAACTAACGCATAGAGTCAGGAATCAGCAAGGCTTCTTTGGGCTTGAGATGCATTCGCAGCTCTCCTGAGAAGTCAGCTGTAGGTACAGCTGCCTTTGCAGGATCCCTGGTGAAATGAAAGCATCCCGGGTCCAGATCTCATCCACTGCCTGGAAATTCTGTTCCTGACCTGTAATATCAAGAAACAATTTTATTTTACATTTATTTTTTTTTGAGATGGAGTCTTGCTCTGTCGCCCAGACGAGTGCGGTGGCGTGATCTCGGCTCACTGCAACCTCCGCGTCCCGGATTCAAGTGATTCTCCTGCCTCAGCTTCCTGAGCAGCTGGGACTACAGGCATGTGCACGCCTGGCTAATTTTTGTATTTTTAGTAGAGATGGGGTTTCACCATGTTGGCCAGGATGGTCTTGATCTCCTGACCTTGTGATCCACCTGCCTTGGACTCCCAAAGTGCTGGGATTACAGGCGTGAGCCACCGTGCCAATACAGATAATTTTTGGTGATATAATGGTTTTTGTTTAAAAAAGAAAAAAGTGGAAGGAACGGAAAAGAGTCTATATGTAAAACTTAAAACCTTTGTCATCAGTGGTAACTGCATACAAGTGCAGCGTTAGCTCTCAGTGGTATGGAGTTATAGAGTATGAGGAATTCTGGGAGAACTACAATATAAATTTTGAAATTAATTTAAGCAATTGAAAGTACATGTAATTTTTGTCCTGGAAAATGGTGAAAACACATTCTTCCCATATATTCTTATATCAAAAGCTATGTGGGCTTCTCAGGAGCCTTTGTTTGTCTCCAGGTGTGCACAGACTACTCAGATTTTTATCGCTGGCATTGGCTTTTTTCCCTGATAGCTAATACAGCATCCTAATGTACAATATTCTGAAATAAAATGGATATATTTATTTAAAATTATCATCTTCCACTCAAGGAATTCTCTTTTACATATTACATATGCTCTCCAGGATATACTGTGTGAATAACAATATAATCTCATTTGCTTACCATTTCCAGTTTGACATAGTTAAATACAAATGTTTGACCTGATCCTAAATCACTTGCATTATATCTTAGCATGCTCCAGTTCCCATTTCATATCAAAACTTTCTCAGGTGAAATAGTCCTGGGCTTTTTTTTCTACAAACTTTTCTTGACTCTTTAAACTCTTATGATTTAGTGCATGTTCCTATTTTTTAAATGCATTTAAGAAACCTACTGGAAATGACAAATGTTTCAAGGATATGTAGATTAAGTGATCTAAATGGCATTTAAAAATTACTGTTTTTAAAGATGTAAGATTCCTTTCAAAGAGAAAACTTCTTTAATGTATATAAAGAAAAGTGACAAATTATAGTGTATATCCCAGTGAATTTTCACCAAGTGAACAAACTATATACAAACCAGATCAAGAATGAGGACATTATCTTAAACCCTTCTTTACCCCCAGTTGCCACCCCAGAGGTAACCTCCACCCTGACTTCTGTCACTATACATTAGTTTTGCCTACATTTGAATTTTATAGTAATCGAATCCTACAGTATGTACACTTTTGTGTCTGGCTTCTTTCATTCAACATTTTATTTGTGAGATCATCTACCTCTGTTTTAATGGCTTTCACAGCTTGTTTAAAAAAATAGGAGGAAGAACCATATTTCCTTGACTACCCCGGTAAAACTACATCATTCTGATAGCAGTAAATGAATGAATGTCCGTCTGACCTTGGGCAAGTCACTTAACCTCTCAATTTCTCATCTGTGAAGAAAGGATAATAATACCCTCTCTGACCGCCTTAAAAGGTTGCCAAAGACAATGCAATAAATTAGGGGAAAGCACTTTAAAACATATAATGAAGAACTATATGAGTATGTTATTGTTATTATCACTCAGTTGTTCTCTCTAGAGTAAATTACAGGTGAGTGTGGATTTATATACCAGATGTATTCCTGTAAAGTTTTGTATAAATTAGATTTTCTTGAATCAACATATTTTGAATGTGCTAGGGAATTTTGCTGTTTAAAGAAATCCTATTCAGAATCTTTCTGCAAATCAGTGTAATCCTCTAATTCTTCTCAGCAAACTGAATTTCTACTTTTTATATTTGTTTAAGATGAATATTTCTCCAATCTAAAAATCTATCTTTTTAAAAAGAAATCATGATTTATTAACTTGAACAGCACCTGTATATTTTAACTCATACCAAAAAGAGAAGAGGATACTAGAAATATAACTGCAGTTTCCATGAGGTGGAAATTTTTCTTTTTTCTCTCTCTCTTTTATTATTATTTTTATTATACTTTCAGTTCTAGGGTACATGTGCACAACGTGCAGCTTTGATCCATAGGTACACATGTGCATGTTGTTTTGCTGCACCCATCAACTCATCATTTACGTTAGGTATTTCTCATAATGCTATCCCTCCCCCAGCCCCCATCCCCTGACAGGCCCGGGTGTGTGATGTTCCCCGCCCTGTGTCCAAGTGATCTCATTATTCAATTCCCACCTATGAGTGAGAACATGCGGTGTTTGGTTTTCTGTCCTTGTGATAGTTTGCTCAGAATGATGGTTTCCAGCTTCATCCATGTCCCTGCCTGCAAAGGACATGAACTCATCCTTTTTTATGGCTGCATAGTATTCCATGGTGTATATGTGCCACATTTTCTTAATCCAGTCCATTATTGATGGACATTTGGATTGGTTCCAAGTCTTTGCTATTGTGAATAGTGCTGCCATAAACATATGTGTGCATGTGTCTTTATAGTAGTATGATTTATAATCCTTTGGGTTTATACCCAGTAATGGGATGGGTGGGTCAAATGGTAATTCTAGTTCTAGATCCTTGAGGAATTGTGAGGAGGAAATTTTTCTTAGAAACTTAGAAATTTTCTTTCACATATTGTGGGGGGGGGGGGGGGGGGGGGGGGGACCTGAAATCTGCTAGGGAGAAAAGTACATTGTATCAATAGTTCTGGTTTTAGAACTACTTAGTGGTATATGACTATAGTCTGTGATCCTTTTTACTGATCTATAAAATGTAGGTAATAATTCCTATTCTACCTGTCTCACTGGGTTATGGTGAGAAGCAAGTGAAATGATAATATGAAATGTTTTATGAACCACAAAGAGTTCCATAAATGAGAAGTATTACTATTAAAACAAATGTCTGGTGATATAACTTGGCATACAGAAAGGCTGCTGTAAGAAATGTAAGGGCTAAGAACAGTTGAATAATAGCTACCAATTAAATTACAACATGTCAAATACTGCAATTAAGAGTGTAATTTATTGCTTGTGTCCTGTTTGTAGTTGTTGTTTTAGCCGTCCCCCATATATCGTATCTTCTTACATTATTAATTTTTCATAACATTCCCCTTCTCACCCACTTATTAAGACAAACAAAAGATAATAAATACCACTACTCTCATCTTTTTCACATTATGTAAACCCCACTACATTTGTTGGTTTGTGTCATGGAGGAGTGCTTGATTACATAAGGGTCTTAAGAGGCGCTAGAGAATTGTTATAAATTTAAAATGTCTGTGATGATGAAATGAAGAAGCTAGAAACAATCTAAAATTAGCTCTTGAAAAACTTTATGAGTGTATCAGGTAGGGAATTAGTTTTCATAATCTAAGATATATAGTTTATATTGCAGAAGTAGTCATCTGATGATTAACAGCATCTATGATAGAATAAAAAGGAGTCCACATTTATTTAATCCTGCCATGCATCTATTCTGTAAACATGACCTTCGGGTTTCCAGGAAGTTCAGGATGAGCTTTTAAAACCCAGATCTTGCACTTAAATAAATTTGACTCCATCTAAATAAGGAGAGAGCTGCTGTATCTTCTAAAACTAGACCCAAGAATGAAACAAAGGAATGACCATAATTGGAAGTGATCAAGTTCTGAATCCTAGCACAAATGATCTTTATCTTTCAGTTCTTCAGAAATTTAAATCGTTTTTAAAATAGTATTTTAAAAGGTATCTTTCCTTTCGATATTCTTGCTGTTTCTTTCTTTGACAGATGCAGAAATTTTCAAAAGCGTGAAAGATAGACGGTATCGAAAAAAATATACCAAATAGCTCCAGTTTCATGTATATTATTTTTGTTCCAAATTGTCTATATCCAAGGTTTCAGAGACCAAATCACTTTCCTGTTCTGAAACTCTTTATTCCTTTCTTCTCCTCCCCTAAATATATATAAACTCCATAACATACTCATTTATCTTCTACTGAATTATAAGAATACTTAAAATGTTCCTCATTGGGCCCTAGTGGTATCTGAGAGTTCAAAACTCAGAAATATTTGCTGTTGTAGTGCCGTAAAGTGAAATTTGGACTTTTGTCCAAACAGTTTACAGATACTTTTAGTTTATTTTAATTTTACCTGTAAACACATTTAATACGTTTGGGTCAAGTGAATATAATGTTTTTAAAATATTAATTAATAACATAAGCATGAAAATGTTTCAGTTGCATTTAAAATAAAATTGAAATAACCAGTATGTAAAGGTTTACTTTAAATGTGTTCGATTTATAATGTATTGCTATCCCACGGATTTGCTAAAACTCATGGCTTTCCTTCACTGTGCTTTCATCTGCCTGCTATCTTGATCAACAGATGGCAGACACTAAAGACAACAGCAGACTTCCCGATTTGGATCTGGCAGAGGAAACAAGACCCCCAAACCTTCAAATCACAAATAACAAAAATGACTGAAATCATCTAATTGTAGTTAGTTACTAGACGAAATTTTGACAACAAAACCTTATTTGGTAAAACTGCATGTCCTTCAGTTGTGCACTCTGCCTGCTGAGATGCCTTAGCAACCATTCTAATGCTTTACCAGCCTCCCTTAATCTGATTGTCCATGAAGTACATATAAATGGCACACCTGCAGGGCTCTTCCCACCTCCTTGGCACTTTTGCCCAGGGCCTGTAGTATGTTTTTCAAATGGACCAGAGAAAGCAGACAAGTGATGCCTTCTATTTCTGGTACTGCCCTGCCACCCCTTCCAGGGAGTCCTGCCGTAGAATCAACACAGTGGAGCTGTGTCTCCCCAGCCTTGGGGGACCTGCTCTGTGTTGATTCCTCTGTGCACAGACTTTTCTCTAGAGGTGTCTAAAGGTCGCTTAGTGAGGTGATAGGAAGGAACGTTTGACTCTTCTTTGAAGCTGGTTCTGTCTCCTGGAAACAAAACGTCATCTTGGGGAATATTTTCAACAATGATTTAGGAGCGTGATTATGTAGCAGAAAGACAGTCTCAACAGCTGAGTAGATGACTCTGTCTGTATTCCTCTCTCATTACTTCATTTTGTTTTCCTTAATGACCTCCAGGCTGTGAATCAGCTCTAATATTAACTATTTTTTACAGTGGCTCAAACTCAAGGTCTAATAAGTTCTATCATTTGGGCAAATTAAGGTATCTCGGCCTTAGATTCCTCATCTGTAAGGAATGATGAAACTAAACGGTGTGAGTTCCCTTCCAACTCTAAAGTCCTGTCATCCTGCTCTGTTTCTATTATGAATGCACAGATGCATATTATATGTATCTATTATATATGTTCTGTAAATAATTAAAAGCAATGAACAGTCATATACTAAGCTTTTAATAGAAGAAAGTCTTAAAAATTGTCTCCTTCCTCAAAACCATAATCAACTTCTCTAGTTGTCACTGCTTTTAACTTTAGAATTCAGCTTATTGTAGTTCTACTGAAGCAAAGTAAGTGATTCTTGTATGAGAATATTAACTAAGTTATAATTGATCTGTCTCATCAAATTCTCATATTTCATCATTAGATAAAGAAGAAATTTTTAAAAATAGAGTTAAGTCTGTTTGAATGTGCTTCACCTTTGCTGACTTAGGGCAAATGTACAAGTTTTAGGGCAAGGGGAAAAATGGGAGTCCTTATACAAAGTGTCTAAATATTTAAGTTATAAACCAACCTAATGAAACTGTTCAGTAAAATATGTTCTATCCTCCAACCTTTACAGATATATTCTCATGATGACTTGGAAAGTTCAAATCTAGAATTCTTGCCCTCCTTGGAATTCAAAGCCACAGTGTGGTGGCACGAGGAGGGCTGTAACTAGCCCTAGTCCTATCCTTGGCCTGCTTCCCTTCTCTCCCGCACCTTCCTCCATTCCTCAACTTGATAAGACTCAGGCTCTAACTTTATAAAGGGTTCTTGAATGCTCACAGGACCAAATTTCATCGATCCCCCTCAAAATACCCACCTCTTCGCCTTCTCTTCCAATTTGTTATGGTGCACACCAGTGGTATGGTTCACATTCAGAAGAACAGGCCTGGGAAGAGGCAACACAGAGTCTTTGAAGTGAGCTCAAGTCACTGGGGCAGAGAATTCCAGAGTCCTTAGTACCTGAAGGTCAGGTGGCTGGGGGGCTGGTAGGGCTGAGGGTGGAGGGTATGTGTACGGGTAAGCATGTTCTCTTAGACCCATGGATTCCTAACCCCCTGGGAATCACAACCAGAAAAGGGCCCTTTAAAGCATGGGCTCAAGACAAAAGCCTCCTTGCCAGATCTAAGGGAAGTTCAGGATCCATGTGTCTGAGTGGAGCCTCAAAAAAGAAATAGATTGCTGCTTGGTCACCTCCTTTGAGGAAACCTCACACACATGCATACACTTTCACACTCCCCCAAGCTAAGTTAGAAGCTGTCTTCTCCCCTCCTTCACAGCATTTATCACATCATATAATAGTTTTTGGTACTTAATGTGTTTAATAAACAGAATGACTGAATGATGTGAGTTAATCAATTAATAAATCAGACTCTAGTACAAATAAATGAGCTTTATGTTTTTCTCCCAATAGATGTCATGTCATTATGCCCCAAGGGTAGGATTGGGCAGGATAAATCCAACAGAATTACATAAAATTGCTCTTCTTTTTCTTCTTTTGTTTTGTTTTAGAGACAGGTTCTTGCTCTGTCACCTGGCCTGCAGTGCAGTGGCATGATCACAGCTCACCTCAGCCTCAAACTCCCGGGTTCAAGGAATCCTCCTGCCTCAGCCTCTCAAGTTGCTAGGACTAAGGCATGCACCACCATACCCGGATTTTTTTATTTTTATGTTTTATGGAGATGGAGGCTTGCTGTATTGCCCAGGCTTCAAGCAATCCTCTTGCCTAGGCCTCCCAAAGTGGTGGGATTACAGGTGTGAGCCACCACGCCCGGCCTGCATCTTTTTATATTTATATATGTGTTATAGATTATTTGGAGTATATATGTGCTTATAAATATGCATGTTATAACTAAAAGAATGATTTTCATGAGGACAATGGAAAAGTAATTGCATCAATTTCTAGTCACACCATCCGGGTGCGGTGGCTCACGTCTGCAATCCCAACACTTTGGGAGACCGAGGTGGGTGAATTACCTGAGGTCAGGAGTTTGAGACCAGCCTGGCCAACATGGTGAAACCCCGTCTCTACTAAAAATACAAAAAATTAGCTGGGCATGGTGGTAGGTGCCTGTAATCCCAGCTACTCTGGAGGCTGAGGCAGGAGACTCACTTGAACCTGGGAGGTGAAGGTTGCAGTGAGCCAAAGTTGCACCATTGCACTCCAGCCTAGGTGACAGAGCAAGACTCGGTCTCAAAAAAAAAAAAAAAAAAAGCCCCAAATTCTAGTCACACCATATGGCTATTTATTAAGTAGTATATAAAAGGTTTAGAAGAAATCTTAGAAATAATTTAGCTTAGCATTTCACAGAATAACATCAGAGTGAAAAAGAAACTGCCAAGGTTACAAAATAATTAGTGGCGGAACCAGGCTAGAATCCAATTCACTGATTTCAGTCTTGGGTGTTCTATTGTCTAGATCTGCACTGTTCAATGCAGTCAGCATTAGCTACATATGGCTATTTAAATTTAAAGTTGGCCAGGCTCTTTGGGAGCTAGCACTTTGGGAGGCCCAAGTGGGTGGATCACTTGAGCTCAGGAGTTTGAGACCAGCCTGGGCAACACGGTGAAAACCCGTTTGTACAAAACAAACAAACAAAAACAAAAATTAGGCTTGATGGTTCATGCCTGTAGTCCCAGCTACTTGTGGGGCTGAGACAGTAGGATCACTTGAGGCTGGAAGGTGGAGGTGGAGGTTGCAGCAAGTCGAGATCACGCCACTGCACTCCAGCCTGGGTGATAAAGTGAGTCCCTGTAGAAAATAAAAAATAAATAAATAAATAAATAAAATTTAAAATTCAGTATCTAAATATTGTACTGGCCACATTTCAAGTGCTCAGTAGCCATATGTGATTGGTGGCTATCCTATTGGTTTGACCAATATAGAATGTTTCTATTATTATAGAAAGTTCTGTTATTAATAGACAGTCCAGATCCATCTAGGTAGAAAACAGATCTGAATAGGATATGACTATATATTATAATCTTAAATTTAAGAACTTTTTCTGTGGATCATGAGTTATTTAAATTCTAGCAGCCAGTGTTTCTCAGCATTGTTGATTTAAAATAGGAAAAGCACTTACACTGCTAAATGGAAATATTTTTTACTGAGTGTAGTGTAGGGTGATAGGCTTTTGTGAACCATAAATTTGTTTCCTTTATAGTACTCGAGGGAAGTATGTTTAATCACAGAGGGCAGAGAAGCCTGTTAATTTTTTCTTTCTTTTCGGATCATTTCCATTTTGGGTTTAGCAATAAGAAGCAGTTTATTAAATATTTTGAAGAGATGGAGTGAGCTAATTTTAGTGTGGATATCTGGCGAGAGGTAATATAGAGTCTCTGTTTTGGAATCTGATCAAAAATAGATTTTTATATACCTAGATTTATCTTTAATCTATGGTATTTAATGCTCAATATTTAGTCTTGGGTTCTGGTTTTGTCAAGTGGTGAGAAAAATGTATTACTTCTTTAATTTCCTGAGCTTTAAGAGACCTCCCTTAAAGAGGTCATAGCCTCATGATTTTGAGAAACACCAATAAATGAATCATCCTGGTTTAATATTTTCCTCAAAAATTCAGCACATGAGATAGAGAAGTCAAAAAGAATTTACTCTTTTAAAAAATAACTACCACATGTAGAACTTTTTTTCATCAAATGCTCATGAATACATATAATGACATGTCATCTTCCTAACAGGCTCTGGGTTGTAGAGGAACTTTTTCAAATAATAGGAATTATGGGGTGATATTACTGAAACAAAAATCTCTGATACTTAAACAGAACAACTGCCTCAAAACTGGGAACTCTTTCAGTGATAGAGTTATGATAGTATGAGTGTTGAAATAATGGTGGAAAGCCAGTAAACAGAATTTAATAATTTTTAAATTCATTCATTCATTGTTTCCATTTAGTCAATAATTATTTATGTGTTAGGCACTAATCTAGGTGCTGATGATATGAAATATATGGCCTGAGGAAGTTGCTATCTAGTCAAGTGGATTTTTAAAGCAGGTAAATAGGTTAAAATATAGCCAGTTGAAACGTGCTAAAGAAACACAAAGGGTAAAAACAAGCTTTGTCTGGGTGCGCTGGAGAAGGCTCACGAAGGAAGTGAGTTATGACCGCTGGGCCTTGAAGAATGATTAAGAACTTCACATGAAGACTGATTGGAGAAGGATATGGACTTCTTGGGAAAATATAAATGATGAAGTGTGACTGAAGACAGGATCTATGAAAGACCTGAAACAAGAGATGAGGCTCTCCCTTTTCAGCACTGTCTTGTTCTGCTCTTGTTTATGCTGTGTTCCTTCATACCCACTTCAACTAAATCACGAGCTTTTACATTGAAAACATTGCAGTGCACTCTCTTATATTCTAAACATTTCCCAACAGTTTCCAGTTGGCATTTCTACACACTTAAGCTATGAAATCCGAATCTTGTAAAACATCACTTGAATTACACTCCAGACATATATATAATAGTGGCTAGAGTTTATGTTTCTTAACCTTCCCACATCAAACACCCAAGCAGAACATGGCATTTTATATACATGCATCTTAAATGATCCCTTCTTAAGTAAGACAAATTTCCTCTTACTCTTTATAAACCAAGTTTATGTATTTTGTGATCTCATGATGCATTACACCAGGTTAATATCTTTCAAAAAATTGTAATTAAAATCTGTTGTACCAAACCCTTGAGAAAGTCTGGTACTAATGTTTTATGACTCCATCAGTTAGATTATACGTGTTATCATTCTTCCCTTTGGAACTAGACTTTTAAAAGTATTTTCTTCATTTTGCCTAACTTTTATTAAATCATGGAAAAATTCTTAACTCGAAAAGGAAATAATTTTAAATGGCTTAATAGTTTTGGGCTTTTATCCTCCCTTTCACAGATGGACCACCTCTTTTTTTGTTCCCTGTGTTTTTTATTACAGAAGCTAGTTGTATATTCTCGTGTCCAGAAATGACCAGCAGCTCTCAGAGCTTCAGATTTTACTGTTAGTCATCAGGGACAGAACAGGAACTGTGTCCGCCCCCTACATCATTTCCTAATAGCAGGCAACCAGAACTTGCCTTAAAACATGTCCCAAGAGGCATCCTAAAGCACATCATTTAGGAACTCAGCATCCTGTTTAAGTAATTAATACCTCAATCAAATTTGTGCTAACATCAGTAGTGTCAGAAAAATTCATTAATTTTTTTCCATCCCATGATGTATCTTTTTGTGTGTTTTTTTTTTTTTGTTCACAAACTGGAAAGTACAGCCAATGCATAATGGTCACAGCATCATTCTTTTCTTAACAGCCTACTTTGAAGATTTACTTGGGTTGATAATTCTATCTACTGTTTGCATAATTGTTTTCTGAAGTGCATTGGAGACCGTAGGCCTACATACACATACACAACACTCTCAATTGTTAATGATACCATATAATTTGGATGATTTTGTCTTTGCTGTATTCATATGGAAGTCATGACCTAAATTCCTCTACTCACGCTTGCAATTAGAGGTAATCTGGAGGCTATTAGAATAGGCCAGCAATGTTAGAATGAGTCAGGTGAACAAAAAGAGTAAAAAATCCTGCCATTCCTATCTTGAAACACTATTGTCTAAAGTTTAAGAAAAAACAAAACAAAACCTGATTTGCTTTATGTATCCATTTATTCATTTCTTTAATTTTTATCCTACTCAAAGTAAACATCATTGTGCTTACAAGTACCTACAAGGCCATACACATACAATTGTTCTTTCCTGTTCGTATCCCCATCTCCCGCTACTCACTGATAGCCTCCTTGGTGTTCTTTGAACACACTTAGCATGTGCCCAACTCTTGGTCTTTGCATTTGCTCTTCCCTTGCCTGGAATATTCCTCCCCCTTCTATATACATGGCTCTTTGCCTGACCTCTTTATCACTGAGAGCTTCACTAAATGACCCCCCCCCCACCCCGCACACACACACACACACAATTTAAACTATTCCATCTACTTCTTACAATCCATATCCCCCTCTTTGCTTTAGCACTTACCACCTGACACAATTTTATATTTTATTTGTTTACTGTCTTACTACATTCACTAGTATATGAAGTCCAGTGGTATGCATTTTTATCTTATTTTGTTTTGAGTGCTCACTGAGTGGTCATTTTGTTTTGCCTTATTTTGTAAGCAAAATAGCACCCAGTAGGCTCTTAAAAACTATTATGTGAATGAATAAATGAATTAACCTCAAAATGATTCACTGAGCAATCACTATGTGCCAGCTACTGTGCATGATAAAGGTAATTTAGAGTGAGTAAAGAAGTAACCAGACAATTATGATTATTGTTGGTAAATTCTAGGAAAACGTCATAGGGGTGCTTTGGAGAACAAAAGAAGGCACCTAACCCCAAGGGTGAGGGCTCTGAGCTCTGATATTTGGAATGGATGCAGGAGAGGACAGGGGAGAAGAAAGCCTTTTATAGGAACAGACAGAGGTGTAGAACTATGGAAGCCTGGCTTATGCAGAAAACTGCAACTACTGCCAAATCTCAGACTCTTCTAAAAGGCTATGAAAAGGCATTGAAAGATATTTAAGTATGGGAAAGGTATGAACCTATTAGGGGAAGCTCACGCAGGCAGCAGTGTGCAGAAAGGATTGGAGGAGACCAAAAGCAGGGTGGTCATTAGGTGAACGTTATGTTAGCTAAGGGAACGAGAAATGGGTTTAACAGGAATGTAGCAATGTGACTGGAGAAGAGGGCTGGACCATAGAGATATTCTTAAGTATCTGATGGACTGAAGTAGGAGTAAAACTTTACTCTGAGGCCCGAGTAACATGATTTTGGTAAGCAAGTCACCAACATGAGGTCTATCATGTTTCTTTAAGTTTCTCACCATATGCTGAATACTGTACATAAATGTTTAGATATGGAATCTAGCAGGGGAGAGGAAAAATTGGAAAGAAAATCAAGTATACTATATAATTTCTTACTGCGTTTACAAATTTTTATCTGAACTTTATTTTGCATAACTTTCCATGGTGTTTTCTGAAAAATTATTAAAACTGGTATAAAGATTTATATGCAGATTAGTGCCGTTACTCCATGTTTAGAATTTTTCAGTGACTCTTTGAGTTTTTGTCTTTTTGATAAAGTTATACGCATGATGCAGAATTCTTCAATAAAAAGTTTTTACAATTTATATCACCCAGAACCTGTATTTAAACAGGTGTATTTTAAGGTTCTAATTATAGTTGACGTTTCTGGAGTTTAAAGAAATGTAGCTTAGTATGTTGAGATTCTGTATGTTACAGTTTTTAATCTTGACATACATGCAAAAAAATTATTTTGAAAAAAACTAGATTTTTTCATCTTAACTGGTTATATACAAAGTATATGCAAATATAAATAAAGAAGGACTGCTTCATCGATTAATAAAGATGAACCGAAAAGATTATGACTCTAGGTTGGAAATCTACTTGATCCAAACTTACTAAATCATGAGGATAACAATAATGGAATTGTTTTAGAAATCTTGAATCACTAGAACAATTGACTTTAATTTTGGGAATAGTCAGCATTTGTTTGACGAGTGAATAATGAATTTATGGCATGATTCATCCAAGTTGTGCAGGATGAAAATATAAACAAGTGTAAGGAAGATTAGATAGGCTAGGTGTAGTAGCTCACACTTGTAATCCCAACACTTTGGGATGCCAAGGTGAGAGGATCGTTTGAGGTCAGGAGTTCGAGACTAGTCTGGGCAATATAGCAAGACCCTGTCTCTACAAAACATTAAAAACTTAGCCAGACATAGTGACATGTGCTTGTAGTCCCAGCTACTTGGGAGGCTGAGGCAGGAGGATTGCTTGAGCCCAGGAGTTTGAGGCTGCAGTGAGCTATGATCACGCCACTGCGCTCCAGCCTGGGCAACAGAGTGAGACCCCGTCTCAAAAAGAAAAACAAAAATAAAAAAAAGATTTGATAAATTAATGAATGTTTCTATGGTATTTGCCCATTACTTTATAAACTTACCTTTGTACCAAAAACTGCAAGACTAATCAAATGTAATCATCTTAACCAACTGGTAGCAACATACCCTAATTTGAAAATCAATTTTTGGGTAGGGAAACTTGGATTTGTAAGCTTAACTTTAATTACCACAGTGTTATAGATATATAATGGTATTATTAATCTAAGGGTACTCAAAACAAATGTATATAAGTAAAATCTTGCTCAGTAAAAATAACTAGTATTTCTGGATGTGTGCATGCATGCACACGTGTCTGTGTGTGGTGTGTGTGTGTGTGTGTCTGTCTGCCTGTCTGTACTTAAGTGTCCTATATTTTATTCTGCCTTAATCCCAGGTCACCCCCTAGTAATGGATGATACTCTTGTTAGATCTCTACCATTTTTCCTGCCAGAGAGATAAAAGAAGTATATGCACATTTCTGGTAACTGTGAATATATTCTTGGCAGCATAGTTATGAAAATTCTGTAAGACATGTATTCCCAATTTAAAATTAATGTTAAATCTTAAAAACTGCTTTTATTTTTAGAAGTTACCAGAAGCAGCAGTAGTTTCCTAACAGTGAAGGAAAATATTGTCTTTGTAGCCATCCTTAGATTTTCATTAAATATTGTGTTAAAATATACAACTTATTTAATTTTATGAATTTCAGAGTTATGATTAGTCATTCTAAATCTCTGATTTTATGTGATTATGCAACAGAGACCAAATTAGAAAATATCAGATATGTTATTCTCTAATTAAAATACTTGATGTAGAATTCACTCTTATTTTCATTTGAAATATCCCCTTCCAGGGTTATATATCAATGTGATGAAAGAGACAATTTTAGTGAACAACATTTTTTTTCAAGTGGCAGTTAGGTTTACAGTGGGAAACAAGCCTTTGTGAATTGAACATACACATTCTCAGTCTAAATACTGAATTAATGAACTCCTTGTTCTATGATTTCCTTTCTAACGTCAACATTTTAAGAAGTAAAGGACTCTAGAGACACTGGAGAAAATGGAATGATAGACAATGATAAAACCCAAGTCCTTTCTTGATTCTCAGATCTCCTATCACCACAACCTCCAAATTCTGCCCTTACTTGGTATGATAACATGAACATTTACTTCCCAAACAATTTACCCAAGTGAGGAAATGATTAAATATGTTTATATGCTAAGGGGAAGAACTAGTGAAGAAGTGGAGCCTCTGATACAGATGCAGGGGTAACTGATTGCAAAAGATCCCTGAGGACAGAGACAAGGATGGATTCCAGAGTATACCAGATGAATTTGCCTTGTATAGGAGGAGGGGCTCTTCTTCCCCTGATACAGGAAAGAGGTACACATACATTTGGTTTGATGAGAGACAAGATGTCGAGGGAATTTACACTTGATAGTCTCTATTTTCTTTGCAAAATCTAAAACAGGGAGAATTTTAAATAGAGGGAGTGAGATAAGTAGAGAGAATGTCTGACCACACAGATAAAGCAAATAACAAGCTCATTAAACAGTTGGTTAGTTGAGTAAATTAAATAGAAATATATAAAGGCAATATTGCACAGTGTACTTTCAATAACCTAAAGCTGATTATATGAGGAAATTGTTAGTCTTCCTGTGAGGATTGCAAAATAACATGAGGAACAGATTCTCTGAATGTTCCTAAACATTATATATTTTTAATAAAAAGGATGCATGAACAGATCTTCCTCTAACAACCACCCTAGTGTTTTATTTAGTGTTATAGAGTAGGCATGCAACATGCTGATTAACTGAAATGTCACACACTGAAAATAAGCTGGTCGTTAGTTAAATGTCATGGAATAAAGAGCTTTTAACATGAAATGATGAGTGTCTATAACTTTGCTGAAACATACTAAAAAATATTTTTGAAAGAACTGGAAGAAAATGCTTAATAGTTATATTTTAAAATAGATACAAATAGAAATATAGCTATATCTCTTTGAGTTATTTTCCACTGTCTCAAAGCCATGCCTTGCTCTAAATAAAGCCAAGAGAATCCCAACACTGACTTTGTGGTTGAAAAACTGCTAAATCTCAAAACTGCTGCATTTCCATGCTGTATAAATATTCTCATTCATCTCACTAAATCTCCTCCACCCAGTATTTTAGTCTAAGAAACAACTGACAGCATCTTTTGTTCCCTTTTCTAGTATATACTCGGTATCATAGTTGACACTGGCCTCCCCTAGTTTGTAAACAAGTTTTTGTGCAGGTTAGTTGACTATATTTCCTAAGAGGAAGAATAGAGAAAAAAAAACAAAAAAACAAAAAAACATGTTTCTTTGTGATGGCATTCAATTATTTCCTTTGCAAATCTGCTTACTGAAGATTTGCAGGCGCAGAAGTCATCTAATGTGTCCATTTACTGAAAAACTACATTGCATTTTAACTGCTTCTAAGGACTGTATTTTCAGCCTTTTAAATGAGATTAATGTGATACATTTATAGGTATTTTTTTAAAAAACAACACGTGCTGGAACAGCAAAGATTATTTTTTAATAGCGAGGACAAATCAGAATCCTGCTCTATATGCTTAATGTTTTTCACAAGAAAATTAGAAGAAAAGATCCATGTAGTAGTTCAAACTGAAATTTTTCTTTCCTTTTTTTTCCTGATATATGAAATGTCAACATAGTTCAGTAGAGCAAAGAGAATCTTAGAGAATAGGACAGTTTAAATTGGTCATCTAAGCTTAAGTGGCTGTAATATTATGTTAATTGAATTATTTTTCTTTTTTAGGGTCCTCTAGGGCCTCCAGGACAAAAGGTAGAGTATAAACAACAATACTGTGAAAGTAATTATGCTCTCATGACCTAATGGCAAGCAGGAGAGGTGAATGAAATTAGCTACTGTAAGCCATGCTGAAGCAGTTAGTCTGGTTTGTGCATTCTGCTTTCTAAAAATACAGTCATATAATGTGAGCATTAGATGTCTAATTGACTCCATTATAAAAAATTCAACAAATCCAGAGCAGACTCTTTTTAAGTTGTCTGCTGAACTTGTCCGTTACTGAATTTTTAATTCAAATACTGGTAAAACATTATGACAAAATTTAAAATGTGAAAGATAATTTGATATTGCAAAATGAATGCATGGCCTTCCTCAATTATGTGATTGCCAAACGGCCAGGGAACTGAGCCGAAAAAAAGGATATTACTGGGTTCACTATATTCAAGTGGCCTATTGGTGTCCTTCTTGCTGAGGTAACGTGAAAAGTGACTTCCTGATAGTCATTTCATTGTTATCCACAATCATCAGAATTGACCATTAAATTCTGATGGAGAGGCCAGATGCAGTGGCTCACGCCTGTAATCCCAACACTTTGAGAAGCTGAGGCGGTTGGATCACCTGAGGTTAAGAGTTAGAGACTAGCTTGGCTAACATGGTGAAACCCCTTCTCTACTAAAAATACAAAAATAGCTGGGTGTGGTGGCACACGCCTGTAGTCCCAGCTACTCAGGAGGCTGAGACAGGAGAATTGCTTGAACCTGGGCGGCAGAGGCTGCAGTGAGCTGAGATTGTGCCACTACACTCCAGCCTGGGTTAGACAGAGCAAAACTTGGTCTCAAAAACAAATTTTTTTTTTCAAATTCTGATGGAGAAGATCTAGGGTTTGCAAAATTACACCTATCCTATAGTAGTAAATATCTTAATAGCAAATAGATGGCATTTTGCCAACAAAATATCACTAATTCCTCATTCCCCCATCCTTATACCCCTCAATCGGGGAGGGGGGTATTTAACCCGCGGAAAACTAAAGAAAACAATTGTATTATAACAGGTGGAAAAGTGATTATTCTTTATCTTTGGAATCCATCAAAGATAGAGACTTTTTATCCCCCAAGCACTGGGCATGTGGCATCTGTTGAAACATAATCCTACAAACCAAGTAAAAGTCCATGGGTTGCGAGACAACTTGTGCATAGGAACACTTTGTCCTTTGCAATAATGTCTCTATTAAGCATGGTGTGAAATTGTAAAGCTACTCTAATCCACATACGACCAGGATAAAATTACTGCTTCAGGCTTCGGGAAGTCCTTTAATGACCCATTCAATATAATCACCGAACGCACTAAGGAACTTGCCATCTCAATTTGTTTTCGTTACAATTACTGTTTTTTCAGTAGACTACTTTTCAGGGGAGTTTTTGGTCTATAATTGCTATTTTAAAAAAATATATTTTCCCCGTTATTATTAAAGAAATGTAATATCATACATCTACTAAGAAAAATCTGTTTTCCAGTTTTAGACAAAGAATAAGCACATTGTATTTAAAATGGTTTCTCCAGAGCCTAAATGGAAGGTGTAATGGAGGGAAATGACATCACTGTTTGAAAATATTTGCTAATGTTTCTGTATCCAGTTAAATGTCATAGATTTTTCTCAGGTAATAATTAGCTTTCTTATTCTCCAGCTCACCCATCTATGTCCAATCATTCATACTCACGCCACTATGCATGTGCACACACATGCCCACACGTGCTCACACACACACACCTTAACTATTTTTGTAAAGAAGTTGTGTTGTTCCTGGTCAGTGTATAACATTTTTTACACCTTTTTGAGTCACTCTGGAAGACATATTCACATTCATGTGGCTTAAACTTACTCCTTGAAAGTCTGGGAGAAAAATGCTTAAAATACAACAAATTTGAGTTTACGACATGGGTCCCTTATTTAACTGCAGAATAAATGGTTGTTATTTTAATTACCTTTTGTTTTATGGTATTTTAACTCATTAAATGCAAGTGTTACTGCTACTGATAGGCGTTTTCCAGATGGAACTAAGCCTATTTATTCTTAAAAACATGAAAATTTAGGGCCATGTGGCCCTCTGATAGGTATGATCAATTTATCATGTAAATTTCTTTAAAACATATTAAAGTTAAGTGGATACTTAGAAGCAAGTTTTAATTTTAACTCTGTAGTTTCTGGAGAAGCTTGAGGAATCTGCTTACATTATATATTTGAACATAGTGGATAAGGTCTGAAAAATAAAACTTCCTAGAAATGATTTAGCAAGGCTTACATAACTAATACAATATAAATTTAGAATTGAAATATTTTGTGTATGATATCAACTGAATTTAATCATGTGTCTCTTTAGGGTTCTACTGGAGCACCTGGAATTCCAGGGATGAATGGGCAAAAGGTGCGTTCTATAAAATATTGTATTTAAAAAATAACTTGGTGACCATTGAAATCACAAAATTATTCTAGTTCATAATGTTAGTAATAAGCTTATATGCTTATAAAAACACTACGTATACTTTTGAAATACAGGAAGATTGTGCTACAAATGACCAAATTAGTTTAATTTTTAAAGATGCATTAAAGAGTCAGGAATTCTTTGAAAATTTTCCATTTCAAGTATTTTGGATGTGTTACTGTTCAGTAAATTATGTATGTGATGCAACTATATCTTTCTCATAAATAGATATGGAATTGGAAAAATTTATGTTTAACATTGATTGTGATAAACAAAATGCACTTTAGTTTATTCTGGTCGTGGTAAAACTAATATGTATTAATAATTGGCTAACAAAAGTTATTCTCATAGAAGGAACTAGTAAAACTTTCTGAATCCAGAAGGAAGCTCTTTTCACTGTTAAGCAAAAGTAGAAATTAAATAGGTTTGTCCGGCTTTGGTATTACATACACTTTTATTGTACTGTTAATAATGAGGGGAAAAAGTAAAGTGAAAGAAACAACAATACACTCTACATACACATGTCTATGTGTTGTATACATTTACTCCTGCAACATACTTACTAGGTGGACAAAGCATAGTTCCTCAACATCCCTGACTGGCTCTTTAGCCTGGAACCTTCACAGAAACCAGGAAAGCCATTGTGGTCGCTGACAAAGCCCATTGCTGAGCCAGTCCGTCAGGAGCCAGGGAGCTGAGCGAGGGACTTTCCTGTCTTCCTCAGAGTTCTTGGCCTGGCCCTTTTATACCCTGTGACCCATTATCTTGCCTTCCCAGAGTATTTTAAATCCACGTACTCTGGACCAAATTCTGAAATCATACGTAACTCAACCCTTTCAGATGCAATAAATACTCCTTGTGATGTTTTCCATCACATCCATCTTTTCTTTCTGTCAATAAGACATAAACAACCACAACTTTAAACCTAGTAAGTTGCTAAGAGCATGAGTCTACCACTCAGAGGCTGTGTGAATTTTGGCAAAGTCCTTGGAATTCTCTGGCCTCAGTTTCTCATTGGTAAAGGGAGACAATGGCGGTGCCTACCTAATAGAGTCAATGAGAGTTAAGGGAGTAAATAGATGTAAAGTCTTTAGACTGTATTTGATATTACCATTAAACTTTTCCTTCACTTCAGTTCAGTGGAGTTCTGAATATTCAGTTAATCTATGTTTTTAAGAGGCTCTCTGTTCCCAGAAGTACTCAATTCCCACATGAAATTAATGTTCTCAGCCAAGGCTTATGGTGTCCTTTAGTCCATAAACCAAACACCGCACACTCACCGGTAGTTAACCATCCATGTCACAGCTACATTTTCCACTTAGTAAAATGCATATCCGTTTGCTTCACAAATCCTGGCAAAGACAGAAGATTTAGAATATTGCAGATCACGGAGGGAAACCTAAGCAAAAATTTAAAAGTGTATTCATTCTCAGATGGATCTGAAAATTATATAACTCAAGATAACATTTAGAAAGAACAAAATACAGATATGGCATAAATACTGTTTTTGACATTGGTGAAAAACAAAACTTGTATGCCTAAGGTTAATAAATGTTTTCCTTTTTCTTCTTTGTTTCTTTTCATTTTTCAACTTTGAGACAATCATGAAACTTTATAGAAACTTTTAACGTGAAACAAAACAACTTTAAAACTGTCACATATACCTTTTGAAGACTGCATATTCTTTATTTTTGCAAAGGAAATATGCAATTTCCTTAGCAAGAGAAAGGAATGTGACATTTTCTTGTCCTAGTCACCAAGTTTAAATTATATTTCAAGGAAATAGACAGTTAATATTTGCAGTTTTATGTCTTGTTATACATCTTTGTGGCATTTTAAAAGTGTTTTCTGTAAAACCCAGGGAAATGAAATGATTTCACACTTTTATGAAGGCATCAGCAAAATGTAATTTAAATTTGTTTTCCCTCCTTCAGAGAACTGAACCTAAAGCTTTGTGTATGGAATTTCTGTTAGGTCTAGTCATTACTTAACATTTGTAATATTTGCTGTATCATTTTTAGGAAAAGAAAGTGTAAAAAACACGAGTCTCCTTCACTGAAACAGCAGGTCACTTAGTAAAAACAAAACTGGCAATAGAGTAATAATTTTATGTACTTAGAGCATATGAGCATATGAAATTAACTCTAGAATTTGTTTTTAAACAATTTTTTTGAACTCTAGACTTTGTTTTTCTGGAGTCTTGAACTCTAGAATTTGTTTTTCTAAGAAAGGAGCTTACAATGACATAATTTTTTTTTAGTAAGAGCACCTCAATATCCTTAAATTGTCTTGAGAAAACATTTTCTTCTCCAATACAATTTTGCTTTTTCCAAAAGAGTACTTTTGATACTTAGAAAAGTTTTCAGACAGTGGTTAGGGGAGGATATAATTTCTAAGCCATCAGAAATATAGCAAATAATATCCAGCTACTTGGGGGCACTGAGGCAGAAGGATTGCTTGAGTCTGGCCTGGGCACCATAGTGAGATCCTATCTCTTAAAAAGAAAAAAGTAAGAAATATGGCCAAAAAACTCAAAAAACAAAAAACAAAAAAAAACCCCTGGGGAATAAAAACTTCTCTTCTTACGTTTGAAAAAAAGAAAGAAAAGTATACTTTTTTAAGAAAACACTGGCCAGGCGTAGTGTCCCATGCCTATAATCCCAGCATTTTTAGAGGCTAAGGCAGGAGGATTGCCTAAGCTCAGGAGCTGGAGACCAACCTGGGCAACATGGTGAAACCCTGTCTCTATTTGAAAAAAAAGAAAGAGAGAGAGAAAGAAAAAAAGAAGACAAAAATGCTCTGTTTCCCATAGAACATTGTCCATCCATTCAGGATGGCAAAATAGGTGAAGGCCTTAGCACATAAACTTGGCGTGACATTTTTCCTACACATTATATTTTACATTTTGATCACCTTGATTGCTAATCTAAATATTTATTTTTATAGTGGTTTTTCATTAAGAGAAAGGACTTGCTTAAGCAGTGGCATGGTATTAGACTCCAATCTTGCCCCTTCTGGCATCACAACCTATGAAGGGCTACAGAGCATCCTTCTGTGAAATGTAGGAGGCAGTGTGGTACAGAGAAAAGGGCATGATCTCTGCATCTGAGAGAGAATGTCCTCATTTGGGCCAGTCACTTAACCTTTCTAAGGTTCCAGTGTACACTATAGAGACAGACCTTGTAGTATTAATTAGGCAACATATTCCTCCAGTAGTATTCTCATGCCTTAAGAATTTCAGCAGGCTGGACACAGTGGCTCATGCTTGTAATCCCAACACTTTGGGAGGCCAAGGTGGGAGGATCGCTTGAGCCCAGGAGTTCAGGGTTACAGTGAGCCATGATCGTGCCACTGCACTCCAGCGTGGGCAACATAGTGAGACCCTGTCTCAAAAAAAAAAAAAAAAAAGTGTCAGCAAATGAGCCCTAGACTTACATTCAAGCAGGGAGGAAAAGCCAGTTGAATTCCTCACAGAGAGGAAATGAATATGCAGAATTATACATAGAGGTAGAATGTGTTCTCTGTACCCTGGCTGTCTCCCTGACCCTAAGGACTAAGGGCCCCAGCTCTTAAGGACTGGGTGGTTGGAATGTCACTGCTATAGATACAAGACACGTTTCACATTATTATGAAAGCACAGTCACCAGCGGGCTGATGTAGGATCCCTGTCCTGGCGTCAGAACACTCTGTACTCTTTCACCTCTTGTGTAGCCTTTGAAGGACTCCTTTTCTCTCTGCATTCAAAGGGGCTTCATTTGTAAAATGAGAGCAGAAGCTGTACCAATTTATCCCTAAGTTTCTCAGAGATACTATGAGTACACAAAAAGTCCCCCATCCCCCATGTCTTGTTTCCAATGCAACTAGCTTTCAGCATCCTCTGTTCCCAATTCTGAAAGCTGATGTTTTCATAATTTGGACTTGTTTCCACCAACCAAGCAGTTAGGGCAGATCTAATGCAAATCCTACCTAAAAATATAAAATGTTATCTATTTCTTCTTTGGCTAACTATATTGAACACAAAAATAATGTAATTCTCCTGAAGATCTTGTTGGTTTAAACATATAACTAACATTTTATTTATCCTCCATAATGTATTCTTTCCCCCACCATGTGTGTGTACATGAGTGCATGCATACAAACACACACACACATAATACATGAAGTGATGTATATTTGAATATTGATCAGTTAGTTCCTACTTCAAATACTCTGGAGAAATGTGAGCTATTTTATGGTCGAAACGTGTTTTTAAAGTGAAGAATTATTTGGCAAAATAGATTGCTGTCTACAATTTTTGTTTACATACTTATGTCAGTTTTTAAAAATCTGAACTGTTAAAAGGTGTTATTAAAACTCTGTATTTTTCTACTTTTTCCTGATTTACATCTTTCTTAGCATCCATAAGAACAGATAATCACTATGACAGTTTATTTGAATAGCAATTAGTGCCCAACACTGTGCAAATGCCGTGAAAGATGAGCTGGAGGCCGGGCGCGGTGGCTCACGCCTGTAATCCCAACACTTTGGGAGGCCGAGACGGGTGGATCACCTGAGGTCGGGAGTTCGAGACCAGCCTGACCAACATGGAGAAACCCCATCTCTACTAAAAATGCAAAATTAGTGGGGCATGGTGGTGCATGCCTGTAATCCCAGCTACTCGGGAGGCTGAGGCAGGAGAATCACTTGAACCCTGGAGGTGGAGGTTGCAGTGAGCCAAGATTGCGCCATTGCACTCTAGCCTGGGCAACAAGAGCAAAACTCCATCTTAAAAAAAAAAAAAAAAGGAGCTCGAGATAGATGAAGTCCATACAAAGTCTTATTTTTACTCCTCTTAATTCACATCCTTGTCTCTTGATTACTACAAAAATAATGTTGAAGATTTTCAGGATTAAAATGAAATTTTTTATGTCTATGTAAGCTAGAATTTTTCTGAGGCCTGCAGAGTCATAGGGATTGTTTCCAAACCAAAAGATAAATATCAGATGATCTTGATTCATGCAATTTTAAGTGCTTTCTAGAGTTTATTGTTATTTTTAAAACTTCAAATATAACATAAATTTAAAAATTGATATGAATGTATCACCTATGAATCCATCACAAATAGCTATGTGATTTTTAAGTAACATTAAATTTTAATTAGTTTACAGTTATGACATTTGAAATTTCTTTTTATCTCTTATACCTGGGTCACACAGTTCTTCACTGACATTAACCTTTACAGCATACTTTTAATGGCATTTTTATTGTAAGTATATTTAGAGAACAGATAAATTGAAGCTCTTAGACTTTCAAAGCTTAAGCCATTGATTCAAATCTATGCAGTGGACAATACAATAAATCTGATATTTTTTATTCCCTGTTCACTTACTATAAACACTAAACACAGGTTTTTTTGTTATTTATTTATATATTTATTGCTACCTACATTCCTGAAGGTTTTCAACATGTAGGGCTGTTTTTGTTTTCTAGTTAATTAGCTTAAAATTTTCCTTTAGCAGAATTTACCCAGTAATTTATTACGCAATATATTTGTGACTTTCTAATGCTAAACTTTAAGAAAAGATATTGAGACTAAATTAAGTGATTGATTGATGATTCCAGATTAGTTAATAGTTCAAGGAAAGTATCTTACAACAATTCAATCTTTTTTGTGTTGAAAGTGAGAATTACATTTTTTAATTTTTCAGTTTTTTAACATTAATAATTGTATACATTAGAATTCCAAGAGTACATGACCATGAATGCTTTCTTCTTAAAGAAGCACCATCATTTCCTGTTACAGATATTTCATAAAGTCAAATCACTTCATCCATTCCTGAGAATGATTTATATATTCTCAGCCATTTTTATACAAAAACCTACTCTACTCTTAAAGACTTTTTTCACTCAATTTTACTTGTTAAGCAGAACACAAGATATTTCTTTTCTTCATGTAATTATTTTTGGGTTTCTTTAGGAGAAAACAAAAAGTTAGTTGAAGGAGGTTTTTTCCTGCTGGCTTGAAATAAAACTATTATAGTAAGATTTTCTTTAAAACCACTTTCCTCCCGACGTTTTTAGGCATGTTACTATAAAGTTTGATACCAGTTACTATTCTAGCAAATGAAAATATTGGGAGAAGGAAGAATAAACAGTTGAAGGATTGGGATTGCTGAGAGAAAGGGGTAGCTGAGAAAGTAAAACTTCTCACTCGCTGCTGCAAAACAGAAAAACAGCGAAGCAAATGTTTATGAATGAATTATGCATCATGAAATCCACTCTTTTCTATTTTAATGAAAAAGCCACTGCATTTTATAGAAGAAATCACAAAAATACCAACATATTACATCTGATTAAATTGTATCCATAATTGGGAAAAGCTTTTTAAAGAAATTTCCCTTAAATGTACTCTTTGAGTCACTTATGAATTTCCTCGATCATTCATTCAACAAATATTTATTTAACCCTTACTAAGTGTGAGGCACCAACTGAACACTGAGTTTACAGCTGTCTCTGCCTCACGGAATTTCTAGGCTAATGGGTAGTAGGGGGATTAAATGAACAATTATATGAAAACTCTATAGATTTTTAAATTAGAATACTGTGAAGTATTATAACAGAAAAGCACAGGGCTCCCTGGCCCGGTGCAAAGGACTAAGAGCGAGCACTTCCCCGAATCGGAGACTTTCAGTGAGGCTCGCAGTATAAATGGGAGTTGGCAAAAGAAGAGGAGCTATCACCATGTTGCAATATTTACAATTTAAACTATAGATAACCTTGGTCTTAGAATTCTGTTCCTAAAACACCGTATTGTTGATATTATTGATCACTATAGGGTTTTTGTATTCATCATGGACAGCTTTTCCTTAAAATTTCTGACTACTAAAATACTAAGTCAATATAAACCACACACCCTGTTTTTGTATCATTAGGTCTAATCTCTGATACTCTTGATTTTGAGATATGTGTTAAAAATAAGACTGTAATGTTATAATTTATTGTCAAAAATCATAAGGGTGAAATCTACCCAGTACCATTTATTTGATGCCAGGCCACATGGCCAAGGGGTAGCCATGATCCAACTGTGAGACAGCATCGGTGGGATTCGTTTATGAGAAACTGAATTCCTTTCAGGATCCTCTTCTCTGTCTTCTCTGCCTAGTTCAGAGAACAGAAGCAGTATAACATATTTACTAAAATGTATCCAGTGTTTATTACCTGCTGGGCAGCGTCCTAAGTGTTACAGGCATCTTAGCTCATTTAGTCCTCATAGCAATTCTGTGAAATAGGCACTATGATTATCTCCATTTTCTTAATGAGGAAACTGAGGTGCAGAAAGAGTAAAAGAAGGCCAAGGTTATCCAAGTGTTAGTGGCAGAGTAGAACTTAAGAGCCAGGCATTCTGCTTCCACTGCACGGTAGTGGTTAAGAGTGTGGATTTTTAAATTCAGAAAATCCTAGCTTTGCTCGGTGTTTGTATGACCTTGGACAAATTGCTTACCTTCTCTGAGCCTTAGTTTCCTCATTTTTCAAATAGGGATTGTAATGTTCACCTCTAAGTTTAATCAGAAAAGATAAAGGAAGTAATACTTATAACTGTCTATTAAAAGACTGTTAAATAACAGTAGATTGTTTTCCTCTTTGAATTGGAGGCATTAATGCCTCCATGATTCAGAAACCTCTTAGGTGTCCAAATGAGTATCAGTAAGAAGTATTATCTCATTCTCTTCATTGACCTTTAGAATTTTTCCACTTGGACATAAACATTTAAAATTTCTATTAATAATTAAACACATTCTCTTTCCAAGAGAAAGAATAATTTATCATTCAAACTATACACAGTATCTTTAAGAACTATACTTTAGGAAATAAAGAATTAGCTGGGTTTTAAAACTTTCAAAATGGATATATTTTCAAGGACACATATGTTACAAGTCATGGAAACCTAAGAGAACCAGGTGAAAAAATAAAGGTATTTCCTTAAGTCATATGAGCTTGAAAGTCCAGCGCTAATGCAGTCTTCAGCTTGGCTTTGTTAAACCGACAACTAAACTTCATCACTAAGAACCCAGGTTCCTTCATCTCTTGGCCCTTCTTCCATGTTCCTGCTGTCAACCTAGTTCCCGCTTTCCTCTCAGTTGTAAGGTGGCTGCCAATCACTCCTGGCGCTGCATTCTTTCATATCTACATTCAGAGCGTGAAAGAGTGTCTTTCCCAAAATATGCAGCAACTCTGTTGAGCTCCTTTCTGACTGGAGACACGTGGGTAGAGGTCTTTTCCTCAACCTCTTGCCAGGGGAATGTCAGATGAGGATTGGCCACTACTGCTGAAACTTCTTTTCTCGTGATCCCAGTCCAGTGGAAAGTTGTAATAAACACGAATTGTCTAATTTAGAAGAGATTCTTGTAACAGAAGGGAGCTGAAAAACTGCTGTATCTGACTTTTTCCAGCCCTAAGAAGCTCACTTCATATGACTCCCTTCATCCATTTTGATATTTCATATTCCTATCTCGTAAGCTTTTATTCTTAATCTTTTTCCCCCGTAAGAGTACATTGAGGATAATATTTTTATATTCAAAACGGAGAACCTTCTGTGGCATCACGCTCTCTGGCTGGTTTGGGCTCACTTTTGCATCTTTCATGTTATTTTAAAAGGGGATGCTGGGTAGTGCTTCCCTTGGATGCAGGCGAGCAGTGCCCCTCTTCTAAGCCTCCTTTGTCCATCTTGTGGTATTACCCTCCTTATAAGTGAGGAGTCTATAGGGCCAAGGAGACTTACCTGCCCATAGTCTTGTCTTCCCACTTCCAGATCATGTCTCAGGTACCTGGAAGCCAGGAGTTCCTGCCTTATCTGTCTTGAGTCCATTGTCAGTACTGGGCCCTCCCCAGATCTGTATTCTAGAGTGGACCATCCTGCCGGCATATGCACCCCTAAGCCTATGAGTGGCTGTGGAGCACTGTTGATGAGGAGCTGTGGGCAGGGCTTGGAGGCTGTGGTGTTCACGTGTAATCCCCAGGGCACTTCGTAGAGAGCACTAGGGCTGGAGAGACAAAGAGGATGACCATGCATACTCCTACTTAGACCTTCAGATTTTGTGAGTGTCCTTAAGGCAAATAATTCCTCCCATTTATGTAAATTTCACCCAGATAAAGTCAATTTAGTATCTTTCATGACCCCACCCCACCCCCCCCCGGAAACTTCTATCTCTCTGCATTACATTTCCTTTGTTCAAATTGTATTGTATATATTTCTGTCTACATGAACAGTATGAAAATCTAAAATTAAAAGTGTTAACGAGAAGACTTATTTCTGAAACACCTCATACTGTTAGATTATTGATACAACTATCATGTTTTCTTGTTTATCATTTTTAGACATTTGTAATTTTTGGGGTTTTTTTTTTTTTTTTTTTTTGAGACAGGGTCTAGCTCTGTCACCCAAACTGGAGTGCAGTGGCGTGATCTCGACTCACTCACTGCAAGTTCCGCCTCCCGGGTTCACGCCATTCTCCTGCCTCAGCCTCCGGAGTCGCTGGGACTACAGGCAACCACCATCTCGCCCGGCTAATTTTTTTTTTTTATTTTTAGTAGAGATGGGGTTTCACCGTGTTAGCCAGGATAGTCTCGATCTCCTGACCTCGTGATCCACCCGCCTTGGCCTCCCAAAGTGCTGGGATTACAGGCATGAGCCACCGCGCCTGGCCAACATTTGTAATTTTTCAAAAAGCATAAGGAAGGTTTGGTCACCAGGTTAAATTTAGTTATTAAACAGTTTAAGACCCATTTCAGCAAATTACCCAAAAAAAGGGTATTTGTATTAAGTTCCTGGCTGATATACTTGTCTGCTTTTCTACTATTTAGTATTCACATTACCAGTGTGGACAAAGAGATTGAAACTGCCTTTGCAAAATTATAACTAAGGAAATTATGACAGTGAAAGATATCAGACTTAACCATCTCCATCTTGCTTTTAACCTCTAAACTGTCCTTGTCCATTCCTGGGCATAGGTTGGATTTTACTTATAGTTTAAATAATAGCCCTTCCCAAAAGCTAAACTGTTCCTGTAAAATGAATGAAAGGCCACCAGCCACCGAGTAAGGATGAGAGGGGCTGGAATTCTAAATATTACCAGCCGTTATTCCAGAGGTCATAAGATTTGCAAGTTACATCACTATTGTGAACCTAAGATTGGCCTGTTGAGATGTCTTTTCAGGTTTTTGCATTTCTAACCGGATGGCCCCACCTCGACCTGACAACAGGTTCTGTGGCCCCCACCCAGGAACTGACTTAGCATAAGAGAACAGCTTCCACTCCCTATGATATCATCTCTGAGCCAACCAATCAGCGCTTCCAATTCACTGGCCCCTACCCACCAAATTATCCTTAAAAGCTCTGAGCTCCGAGTTTTGGGGGAGACTGATTTGAGTAATAATAAAACTGTGGTCTCCTGCACAGCCACCTCTGTGTGAATTACTCTTTCTCCATTGCAATTCCCTTGTCTTGATAAATTGGCTCTGTCTGGGCAGCTGGCAAGATGAGCCCGTTGGGCGGTTACAGGATTCTAATTTTAGGGAGGAAGTTTGCTGTTTAGATAACCCAGTAGGGATGCCCGTTCTCTGACACATAAGCAAACCTAATTGTCCAGGCTAGGGGTTTTCTCTTTTTACTTTTGCGTGTTACACAGCTTCCTGTGCTTCCAGGAATGAAAAGGAAAAAGAATCAGGGATTGGGGATGCAAGTAGGAGCTAAAGACTGCAGAACTGCTACCCAGAGAAAGAAGCCGATTTCCTAAGATGGTCTAGGAGGGAGAGAAGAAGGAGAACAGTGAGGTGGAAGAGGGAGAGAGGAGAAGCCAGTAAGATGAAGACAGACTCAGCTCCGTGATGACGCCTTCCTGAAAGACCAGATGGTGAATCTTGAATTCACGAAATTCCTGCAGAGAGGAATTCTTGAGGAAACTGATGAAGAATTGACTGAACCACCTGAATTGGTGTGGGGCAAAGCAGAGACATGTATAGATGCAAGGCTTGAGCAGGGGACTGGAAAAAGCAAGTCTTAGACTTGAGCCAAATTTAGTCAGATCTCTAAGAAATAAAGAATGACCGGGTAACGTCTTTAGTCTAACAACAACAACAAGAGCAGCAACAGCAACAACTAGTAATAGTAATAAATCTTACTCCTTTAGAGTTGGAAGAAAGCAAATATTTGACTCAGCCCCACACACTTTACAAGAGAAAAACAGCCCGAATGGAAGCATAAGCAATTTGTTCTTTGTCATAGAACTGGAAGTTCAGTACATCTAACACCAATGTACTGAACAGCTATTATGTGGAACAGCTGGTATTATGGTATTAGGCTGGTATTAGTGTCCTAAAGCCACTTTACTATTTTATGTGAAAATTAAACAGAAAAGAAACATGATAAAATTGAATAATATTTTTAGACACAAGCTGCTTGAATAGAAGAAACACAAGATGAGGAATCAGAAGACCTGGGTTTTAATCTCACATCTACCTCTTTGTGGCTCTTTGTCTCTGGAAAAGTTACTTCCTCTCTCTGAATGTTTCTTCCTCTGTTAAGAATGACTGGCTTGGCTCCTTTCACTAAAATATTTCACTGTTTTGTGAGTGCTCCTGCTTAGGGAAAAGCAGATGTTAGTGAGTTCATGGAGTAAATGATGACACTTGTGTAAATTCTGAGAGGGTCTTTGGGGAACTTTAGATGACATGAAAATTTATAGAACCAGCATCGTCCCAGCTACTTCTCGCCCCTCACCTGAGGCACTGGGGGTGAAGGAAGAAGCAGACGGAAGAGATGAGCAGTACATGGAAATGTCGACAATGCCCCAGGCTCTGGACCCACAGGCTGAATTGCTGGAGCCTTTAGTCCTCTAGGTAAACACTCTTCCCCCAACAGAGTCCTGGAGGGATTTTCTTGGAAGACATTGACGTTCTCATTGCTGTCACCCTGCCCTTCACAGACTCCTCTTCTAACTCACACTCACCTCACTTCACTCTACCCCATGCTGGGCCTGTGTCCTTCAATCCTAGCGATTCAGACTGACCTGGGCACAACTTGGAGGTGCGCCACTGCAGAGTTAACATTTCTCCCATCTTTTCCTTGCTCCCTTCTCTTTTCCCATGGCGGCTGCCTTGCAGGTGCCTGAGACAGAGCCATCTCTTGCCGTGACAGTTATACTATTTTCCAAACTCCCAGTTGGGCAGCCTTGCTGTCTCATTTCCTACCTAGCCTATTCAGTGCTTCACATCTTCATGTAGGCTTAATGCATTTGGTTCTCCTGTATTCATTCATTCCTCTAACACTGATGTACCGAAGAGCTATTATGTGTGAGTGGTTTTAATAGGCGCTGTGAAAGAGTAATGAGCGAAATAGACCAAGTCCTCTGCTCAAGGAGCTCATAGTCTAGTGGTGATGGGGGTATGGGAGTGGAAAATAGAGTTGTCAGATAAAATATAAGATGCCCTATTAAATTTGAATTTCACATAACAACTGAGAATTTCTAATATGACTATGTCCCATTTAATATTTGGAATATATTTAGCTAAAATATGATTCATTATTTATCTGAAATTTAAATTTAACTCCGTCTCCTATATTTTTGTTTGCCAAACCTGAAAGTCCTAATGGCGGGAGACCAAAAAGAAACACAAAGTTGTATCTTAGGTTGCAGTTGGTATAATAGAGAAAGGCACAGGCATATACCTTTACAGGGAGTGGTGATGTGGTTAGGGGAGTGGGGGAAACTCAGGGGTAACCCCTGTAGTAAGGGGATGCTTGATTCAAAGCTAAAGGAGGTGAGAGAGCAATCCTATGGCTATCTGAGGAAAAAACATAGGAGGTCCATTAGAGAACGCCCAGGTGCAAAGGCCCTGGGCAGGCGGCTGCTTTCCACACTGGAGCAAGATGGGGACGGGATTCAGTGTGGCTGGAGTATGTGAGGGGGCAGCAGAAGGGAGGTCAGAGGAGCAGTAGGAGTCAGATCATGTGGGGCTGGGGCCATTGTAAGGATGTCGGCTCTTATTTTGAATAAGATGGGACAGGCTTGCAGAGAACTGAGTGAAGGAGCTCTATGTCTGACTTGCTTTTAAGAGAATGTTGGAAGCTGGTGGGTGGGAAAGAACTCCTTTAGTTGGTCCCTAGAGTCAGCCTCTAACCACTAGCTTACCATACAGACAGTACAGAGACTGGCTGTGCCATGTTACACACAAGAACTTGATCTCCTGGACCCTCCAAAAGCCACTCTGGCCTGAGCCAGAGCTTGCTTCTAGTCTCTCCACCCGCCACATACTGCTCCAGCTTGGCAGAGTTCTCTGGTGCATTTTAACTGCATATACAATGGAGTGGAGTCTCCATTTTGAAGTCTTGCTGTATGTTGACTTGCTTGAATACTGATAGTACTCCTTCCTTGCTTTTAAAGGCTTTTGGTTCATGATGTCTTCTAATAATTAAATACTTTTATAGTTTAAACCAATGCTCGAGAGAAGCAGAAATATAATGCAAGCCTCAAATACAAACTGCATATGCAATTTTTAAGTTGACCACATTGGAAAAAGGTAAAAAGAAGTAGTATTAATTTTAATAATATAGTTTTTAAACTCAGTGTCTATTCAAAATTATCATTTTAACATGATATGAATTAATATTTCAAGAATAATATTCACATTTTTAGTGAGATATTTTACACTTTTTGCCCTACTAAATCTTTAAAATTGTATTCTGCACTTACATCCATTTCCATTAGGACTAGCCACATTTCCACTGCTCCATAGCTGCCTGTGGTTAGTGGTACCAATTGGACAACACAGGTTTAAACTCTGTTCATTTTCCAGGTATAACGTATAGGTCCATTCCTTCTCATTCCAATTTCCAGAAAGGAAATCTATTGTGATTCAAGTGATGATGAGCAATATTACTGCTAGATGACATACTTCCTTTGAGCACTCAGTATTTGTAAGAAAACCGCATTTCTTTTTATCCTTAACTATTCATTCAAGCAGCCCTGACAGTTCCTGAAATAATTGTAATGGCTGTGAGTAATGTTTTACATTAGAGTTCCAAAAGAGTTGGATTTTTTTTTTTTTTTTTTTTTTTGAAAAATCAAAGCAGCAAGCCATCCTTCTTAAAAGTCAGTCCAACTTGTTTTCAGCCTAAAATGGAAATGGCCGTTTGGGAATGGTCATACTGGGAATAGCCTTTAAATTTAAAGTATAGTAGACAAAACTCCATTAATCTACCTGTGGTTAAGATGTTAGCTGCCGTTTTTCTTTATTACCATCTATGGAATACCCTCTGTTTTAAGTATGAAATGTGTTCAGAAATAGATGGATAGATTGTGCAACAAACATGAGACCAGCTCCCCCCACCCACATACACACACACACAACCTGGTTCCCATTTTTTTTGTTTGTACCTTTCTGATATATTTTTCTGTATATGTACATGTTCACTATTATGTAATAGTGTAACATCATGATAACTTTATTTAGAGGATTCATGATAATAATTTTTGTCCTGATATATTGAAAGATATTAATACAAGATGTATGCT
Organism: Papio anubis; assembly: GCF_008728515.1. Lineage (NCBI taxonomy): Eukaryota > Metazoa > Chordata > Mammalia > Primates > Cercopithecidae > Papio > Papio anubis. The sequence goes on from NC_044978.1 coordinate 80,185,060, forward strand.
TTATCCCTCAGTAAGACTTCTCATTGATTTCTATTTATTATGTTTCTTACTTCATGAAGTGCAAGAAAACTTCCCCCAAAAATGTTTCATGAACTCAATTAGATGCCCCCTAATGTGTATATGTATACATATATGTATATATTTCCCCCACTCAAAAATAAGCTCTTTGGGCACAGGCACTTGTCATGTCTATTTCATCTTTATGTCTCAGGAAACACTCAGTCCAGAGTAGAACATATAGTAAATTTTCACTGTTAGTTGAATAATCAGCACCTACAGACTCCTGTAGCTTGGCTATGAAACTCAGACTTGTACAGTGGTTTATCTTTTATATTCTTTGCACAGAACCTGGGAAACTAAGTGTGGACAATAACAGAATGCTCTGTAGTCCCTTAATCTAACTTGGAGTATGTGTTGCTTGATATAACTATTATAAAGGTAAAATGCTATCAGTCATCTTTTCCTCTAGCTTTATTCACTTTTCAGCTGTAAAATTTTGTGAATACTTACTTAAATTTATGAACCCATCAGAAAATATTTAAGCTTACAAGTAAAAAATTTAAAATTGAACAACAGTAAGCTCTCATTTGTGCATATTAAAATGGCCACAAAAATAATTAAAATTGTGATATTCAATGCTGTTGTGAAAAACCATTCTTGTAAAACGTTTTGAAAAAGTAACACAGAGTGGATGCCTATAAAAGCAATGCCTATGAAAAACTTTTTAAAGTGCCTATAAAAGCAAATAAAACTCAGAATTCTTTTAGAAAGCAATTTAGAAATATGCAGTTAGTGCCATAGAATGTTTCCATTGACTAATAAAACAAATTTAGATAATTTATCATAATTAAATTATTTGACAGAAAAATATGAGTATATTTACAAAGGTGTTTATTTTAGTTTATATTTAATAGTAAAAATTGGAAGAACACGAGTATTCAACAATGTGGGACTGATTAAACAAATGATCACACCTGACTTTGATAGATGATTAAACTATTCACAAGACAGTGTTCACAAATACTGTGTGAAAACAAATGTGCGTATAAAGGTTTAAAAAATCAGAACATCAAGCTATGCAATATGTTTACAATTGCTTGAAAATATGTAACCATAAATAACAAAGACCAGAAGGAGACGGGACAAAATGAAAACAATTATTATAGACTGATGGGGATTACAGGTACCATTTTTTGCTGCCTTTTATGTTAAAGATTAACAACATAAAAAATCAAAGAAAAAAAGGAGATCAAGCTTTAGTCCCTCAATGTTCATATATTAAGGACAATGTTATGCAGATACCTCAGCAACATTTCTCTTCCTTGCTTCAAAATCTCAGCATGAATTTTTGTCCTGTTCCAGAGGCTTAACCAGTTTTTAAAAAAATAACTCTGCTACAATGGTTATTCTTTGAAAGTCTAAACAAAGTTTGCATTGTTTCCTGGCGGCATCTCTTATTTGCATTAAACCATGGGTTATGATATTAGTGCTTCCTGTTGTGGATTCTTTGAAGCAAGCAGACTCCATAGGTCTTTTTCTGGTTGCACAGTAAATGATACTCCTTTTTCAGGATGTATTCTGTTTCCAAGTTCTTATCCTTTGTTATGTACAAATGGCATATCAAAATTTCCCCATAATGACCATCATTATTCTAAGTCAACATTTTTTCCCATTTTACCAAGGAAAGTGCAAGAGTTACAATTACAGTGTGACTTTATATAGGAAGCAGAATTTTTTTCCAGGAGGTTAAGACTTTAGCAATTTTAATAATCCACTATAATAGTAAAATACTTTTCGCTATTCTGGAAAGACACCACAAGCTTCACATTGCTTAGTTTATCTGGTAGATATTAAAAAATCATCTCTATGTAGGTTATATTTCATTCAGGTTTCTATATATTCTGACAGTCATTTATAAGTGGGACTATAAACCAAATAATAATTAAGATAGAAATACTCATCATCTACTCTCTCCCAATTCCTAGATATATTCATTCACTTATCAGTGTAACATGGTGTTAAGAGCATAACTTCTTAAACCAGAGCATAACTTCTTAAGCCATGAAAGTTCAAGTCCTGACTATAGTTATGTAAATCTGGACAAATTACTTAACTTTTCTGTGCCTTAGTTTCTTTGCCTGTAAAATAGAGATAAAAATAGTACCTACCTCATGGAAATTTGTGAGAATTGAGTCAATGACTATAAAGATCCTGGCACTGAAGAAATGTTACTATTATTATTAACATACATGTATTTGAAGCTGAGAACACAAATGTAAAAGTGACAGAATTCCTGCCCTCCAGGTGACTTAGAAAACATTCTCAAAAATCAATTAAGTTTGCAGTGAACCTAAAACTGCTCTAACAATAAAGTCTATTTTTTAAAAATCAACTAAGGAGCAACTTTACTGGCCTCAATGGAAAGAAGAAGGTTGTCCAGTAATTGGGGCACACAGTGAAGGGCTTTCAGAATGTTTTAAAATGAGAACAGAGTTCTAATTGCTGTAAGTTTGAGCCACATGGAAGCATAAAGGGCCAAAGTATCTTTTCCTTGTTTCTGGGCACTTCAGGGAGCTTTGCCTCTTTGGAAAACAATTGCTGGTTCAGAGTCTTGAAAGACTGGTAAACATCATCATCTTTCTGAAATAGGAAATTTTTTCTAGCCTAATAGCCATCATCTTTTGTCCAAAAGCGTATCGCTTGATATGACAATGAGATCCATAAGTCTGAATGTTTTATTCTTCTTCTTTTTATAATAAAATTGGAAAGAAAAACCAAAGCTATTTTTAGTGTTTACTTTCGTGTCAATGTGTCTAAATGAATTAAGTAGGTGTTCAAAGATGTGTATGTTCTTCAAGATTTAGGTTTGTAAATGTTCATTTAAGTCTAATGTGAAAACAGAATGATTTATTCTTTCTTTTTCTGAGCTGATGAATCACTTAAAAGTTTTTTGCCAAGAGAGTCTTGTATTTTCAGATGTCTTTTACTCATTCAGAAAATATTTATTTGATGTTCACAATGTACCCAGCAACATACTAGATATTAATTTCCGCTGGTAAGTTGCCTCAGTTTTCTTAATGATGATAAGACTGAACAAAGGAAATTAATCCCGTTGTATCCTTGCTCCATTGCGTGCAGCATTTTGGACCATGGAAGCTAACTTGAATTTAAACTAATAGTCACTTATTCTTTATCTATTTCTAGAGAATTATTAGATGGCTGTCTCCTCTAATGATCCATGTAATGTATTGATTTTGTCTATTTTACTTAGTAGTATCTATTTTTCTATTTTGAGGGTGAGCCCGGGTTGCCTGGAGCAGTAGGACAGAATGGAATACCAGGACCAAAGGTTAGTACAAATAAAGTCAAGCAGAATCATTTGACACATGAATTGTCAGGAAATTGTAAGCTATTATTTAATACAATTTTTAACAATCTCACCGGTTGTACTTAAATGAGTATTTTGTGAATAGTATACTATGCTACAGTATAGAACTTTGTTAGTAATGAATTAATTACATTTGTGATTCTCATTAGTATTAAATGCAGAAAAATAAATGGGATGTGATTGTCTAACATCTTTATTCTGAGATACTTAAATAACATGAGTAGGCCTATGTTTCAAATCTGACTGTTGTCATTTTACCACTTAATGGGTACATAAAAACATAGGTCATGTCCATATTGCCTAAAATTTTGATATTTACATATGCTTTACTAAAGATGACATTCACTATGGCTATTCCCCAAGATTTGGCCACCTCCAACTCTTACACAACATAACCAGTTAATCAGATGAAGGCAGATTAAAGATGTTTAAAGTTTAAAAATGGATGTAGTCTGAATTACTAAATAGGGGAAAAATGTAATGAAGATTTTTTATTCCAAGTTTTCTTTGTTTCTTAAAAAAAATTGCATCAGTTAAATATAAAAAGATTGGTGACAATTTAGTTTAAATCAAGCAGGCAGCCAAATCCCAAATCCTTTGATGAGCGAACATCCCTTGAAGTACAAAACTAATGTCTAATCCCATCAGCTGTGCTGGTATGTATTCCTACCCACAGATGCCTGTCAGCTGATTTTACAGATCATTTGCTATTGACAGGCGCCTAGGACAGACCTTAAATTTATAGACCTGTCCTTTGTCCTGCAGGAGAGGAAAGAAAATATTCCTTTTGGGACTCTAGCTGTTTTCCTGTCTTCTTCTCTCTCTTTCTCCATGCTAACACGTCAGACAATAGGAGTTAATGCTTAATGTATGTTCACAGTGCTATTCTGGTGTTGCCTAGCGACCATCAGGATGGTGTTGAGCAGTGAAGGTGACCAGAAATGCAGAAAGCCAAAGGGTCAGATTGAGTTCCAGAGAAAAGAGTCTTGCTTCCAAACTGACTTGTGCAGTGGGTTATAAATTTAAAAAAAAAAATGATAATTGCTTTATTTCATCTTTTTTCCAAAGCAGTCTGATCTTATGGCAACATTCACTCAGGCTTTTCATAGGAAACTACATCATAATGTATATGATTTACTTTAGGACTCCTACTCTGCTGCTCCAACCTCTGTTCTTTGCTGGGTAAAGTGAAAATGAGATTCTCTTCAGGGCACCATTTTGCATTTTAGTCCTCATGCCATCCAGGTCATCATTTTGAGTAAGGACATCATTCCTAAACTCACTTCAATTCTGCCCCATTCTAGTGTCTTTCCTGAAGGTGCCTCCTAAAATATACCTGATCTGGAACATGCTGGTTACCAGAAGCTAAAGAGAGTTTATGATATTGTAAGGGGTTCAATATTAGGACTGTTTATGATCATGTTAGGGCAAGACAGATTGGGTAGCTACCCTGGCACCCTAGAACCTTGAAATGATCTACAAACCAGGAAATGCTTTGAATAAAAGGATTTTCAGAAAAACATGCTAGTCCACCTTACTAACTCTGAGTTTAAGCAGAATGAAAATTGTACGCTAAGAAGCCGCTCAAGATATTGAATTGCCAGGCCGGGCGCGGTGGCTCAAGCCTGTAATCCCAGCACTTTGGGAGGCCGAGGCGGGTGGATCACGAGGTCAGGAGATCGAGACCATCCTGGCTAACATGGTGAAACCCCGTCTCTACTAAAAATACAAAAAACTAGCCGGGCGTGGTGGCGGGCGCCTGTAGTCCCAGCTACTCGGAGGCTGAGGTGGGAGAATGGCGTGAACCCGGGAGGTGGAGCTTGCAGTGAGCCGAGATCGTGCCACTGCACTCCAGCCTGGGCGACAGAGCGAGACTCCGTCTCAAAAAAAAAAAAAGATATTGAATTGCCACACCATCATTCTCCTTAGTGCTCCAAAAGCCAGTTTCTGGATGATAATCTTCAAATACATTTCTTAGTGCTATAAAAGCAAAAAATTAAGATTACATTTGATAATTGATATTCATGCTCACATTCTCCAGGAAACTCATTTTATCATTTGTTTTCATATAGCAACTACATGTAGCCAAAATAGAAAGTGTCATGCATAACTTACCTAGTAAGTTCAATATCTGTTTTGTTTAATAAGGATCATAAAATTAGATGTTTTATGATGTGATGTCACCCAATCTCTGTCCTTTTGCTCAGGGAGAACCTGGAGAACAAGGTGAAAAGGTAAGAATGATTCTGCCTGTATTCCTCTCTCCCTACTCCCCACCAGCAGCATACCAAAGAAGTACCCAAACTAAACTGTATGTGTGAATGGATGGATGGGTGGGTAGATTAATAGGTAGGTAGGTAGGTAGATAGATATAGATATATAGATATAGATACAATGACCCCTGTGTTTTTTCAAACTGTTAATTAGTGGAAGGAGGAAATAGTGTGATTCTTATGTATAGACAAAAATTTGGGTTAAAAAAAAACTTTTAAAAAATAAAGAGAAAGGTGCCGATGTACCTTCAGAACAAATATTTAAAAATGAAGAGAAAGGGAGCAAATTTAAACATTGTGTATCAGGCTTTTAGATGGGTTTCAAAAATCCTTAGGCCTGCAAAATCTGGTCTGCCTACTTGCTAATGCCGTTCTAATACTTTTCCAAGCACCCGCATCTCTCTCTACTGCTTCTGATGTCACTAGGTTAAAGGGATACAGATGTTTACCTGCAGCAATTATCTGAAGGTTGCCCACAAAGAATTCCCATAAAAACCAAAAAGAGAAATAGGAAAAGCAGAGTGTTAAATTATCCTAGACTCTTTTCCTTACTTGGGCCTGTCCTGGTTATTTTTAAGCTCTGATTGCATGTTATGATACTTATTTTCCTGGTTCTCATGCTACTTATTTTAATAGTGTTTGAAAAATATGCTGAGTAGGAAACTACCAAGTTACTGCATCATGCTCTTCGTAAGTGATATGGTCTTTCTGACAAATGAGTTTTATAACCTCTAATCTCAAAAGAAGTTTATCTAAAGATCAAGAAAAATTCTTGATTACAACTGTATTTTTCAACATTGTAAAGAAAACAAAATCATTAGTGGAGGGGTAGCAAAATATGTGGGTGGAAAGGGCAGTTTCCTGAGGGGGCAGTTCAGTTAAACCCTTCGCTTTGCAATTACTCTGAGCCAGTTTCCCTACTAAGAAGGTTTGTTTGTTTGTTTTGTTTTTTAATAGAGGGATTTTTGTGCAATTTTATAAAAAGCATGCAAATCAACTGCCTATCAAAGGTCCCTCATAACACATTACTAGGGCATTTATTTAGCATCCAATCAGTTCATGGTAATTAATTTGAAATTAATTAGTCACTGGGTGACTCTTTTGTATAGAATTTAGGAGGGAAAAAGAGCAGTATCGGCACCATACCAGGCATTCATTAGAGAAAGTGTCCCAGGCTCTCGTGGCCTGCCGCAGTGTATTCGTCACCATAAACAAATGCCCAAGCAGACTGACTTCATGCTTATTTGAAAGAATAAAGCAAAATACAGAGAAAAAGTGAAAGTCTCCCTTTCCAACTTCCTTTCTCCCCTCTCCCAAGAAAATTATGATCAATAGTTTCTGTCCTATTTTGAGAAACTTTTTAAGTAATAGAAAAGTGACTGCATTCCAGCCTATGGAATATGTGAATAGTAATGCATTGGTATCATTAATAGCTTATGATGTGCCAGATACTGTCCTAGTTGCTTTCCACACAGTGTAGCACTTATTTCTTATAACTGTGTAAATTATCCTTTCCCTTACATTGCACAGGAGAAACCTGATGCAAAGAGAATCTCATTTGCCCAGTAGGTGCTGGAACTGGGCTGTCTCCCTGGCTCCAAAGTCCATAACATTTCCACATAACATATTGTAAGACTTATATTGAAGAATTCAGAATTGAAGGAAGAAAGCATGGATAATAAACGAATGCTTTATTTCCCTAATGCATTTCTCTGTAGGCAAAAAAGAGATGTCAGTGAAGGAACAGGCATGGGAAGTCTCAAAAATAACAACAAAAAAGCATAAACTATGATTTTTAAAATTTTTCTAGTAAAGCATAAAACATTCATTTCACAAATGCAAACCATGTAGGCCCAGATAAATAAATATTCAGTCCACAGATTTTGAGGGCCCTGTCATGTACTTTGAGGCCCTGGAGATTTGAGATATGCTTGAAGACAAGGCAGGATTTATACAGATGGAAAGGGAAAGAGAGGCGAGGGATCCAGGTGACAGAAATAGTATGAAGAAGGACTCAGAGGTGGTAAGGCCCATGGCATATTCAGGGAACTGTCAGAAGAAAACCTTTGTTTGAGTGGAGCTTTGAGGAGAGACAGAATTAAGGAGGCTTTAGGTGCCCAAATAAGGCATTGGAAGATAGATAAGCAAGTGTCTTCTGTTAATACTGTGGAATAGTTTAAAACTGTTCAGCCATGTTCGTTGTAGTAAAATTTCTTTTATTGATATCAGACAACTGGTCAAGTATAAATACGTTAGCTCTATAGAGCATTTGCAACAGATTTTAATATCTAGTGTTCATGAAAGAAAGCTTAAAATAATGAAAATACTCTTTGCTTAATGTCACCAATGTATTTTACATGTGTCACTTGTTTCCCCTCCTCAGGGAGACGCTGGAGAGAATGGCCCCAAAGGTGACACAGGTGAAAAGGTACAGTTTTGTAAGATATGAAAGGGTACATATATCAGCAAGAAATTTTATTTCAAGTTATACGAAGATGGGAGATTTTTAGAGAGATGAGTGAGAGTTGCTAAATATGAAAAGGTCAGAGATCGTTCTCCAAGATTAGAAAACATTTAAGTATTTGATTTATAAAAGGTGATTACTCCACAAGCTCCTATCCACAAATTAAAACATTTTCAAAGTAAAATGATATATCAAAAATTATAGAAAATGTGTAGCTAAGTTTTCAGCAATATGGCTTTCAAGGAATTAAAACACTTATTCATATGTAAATGGGATGCTCCCTTATACTCAGGGATATGAAAATAGAGACCTAAAGTGATGCAGTTTGTACCAGTTTCAGGAGAGAACATGTCAGAGGATTGGAATGAGATTTAAAAGTTTGATTGTAAGGCATAAGAATGATATAATGGATTTTGGGGCCTTGGGGAAAGTGTGGGAGGGGGCTGAGAATAAAAGACTACACATTGGGTGTTGTGTACACTGCTTGGGTGATGGGTGCACCAAAATCTCGGAACTCGCCACTGAAGAACTTATCCATGTAACCAGACACCCCCTGTTCCCCCCAAAACCCATTGAAATAATAATTTTAAAAAGAACAGGAAAAGAAAAGTTTGATTATAAGTTAATGTCACTTGATTAGACCCTCTAATGCAGTCTTGAAAATTTACCTCAATTCAAATTCCACTAAATCTGGATATTTTGTCAGGCTTCGTATTCTGTCCTGGGCAAGGGGTCTTTTAAACCTTTACTAGCATTTATACTGCAGTAGCTTTGGGGCTTGTCTTCTGCCTCCTCTCTTCTTATTTTTCCTCAGTCTATCATTACAGCTTTTGCTTGGATTCATACTTTATAGATACTCTGACATAGGAAGGTTGTTATACTTCACTTGTGCTATGTTTTCAGGATTAAGAAGATCTTTTAAGAAATTGAAAATAGAATAAAGTCAGATGGGTTTTAATTTAAATCAGGCTAAGTAATTGAGTGATGAAAGTGTATTTATTTAACCTTACAGTTGAGACTTTGGAAATTATTCCACTTTGAAAATTATTACAGTACAGATGGATAATGGTTAGTCATAAAAACATAGCCACAAAATAAAAAGAAATTTATCTTTTTTCTTCTCATAAATATTAATATAAATATGGCATGTGTGGTAGGAATGAATTAATGTCACCAAGTAGCAATTGTATTTATATTCAAGGAGTCTAGAAATTAGAGTGGGCTCTCAGTTTCTTATAGATCTGTGTTTCTCAACCTCAGCACTATTGACATTTGGGGCCAGATAATTCTCTGTTATGGGGCCCTCAGATGTTTAGCATCATTTTTGGCCTCTACCCACAAGATGCCTATAGCACCTCTGAGTTGTGACAATCAAACATGTCTCCAGGCATTGTCAAATGTTACCTGGGACAAAGCCACCCACCCACAGTTGAGTATCACTGCTATAGGCCCATTTTATTTATCTGCCAACTTTAAGTATCGTGCTGCAATCAAATATGGCATGAATCTGTTTAATACAAATGAGACCAATGATATACCCTGATTACTCTCAAAGTCAAAATTTGAAACCCTAAATATGTAAACGTGGTGTTACATCTAACTTGCTTGTTTTTGCTTAAAAGCAGAAGTCAGTAAAGTGCCACAACATAAATATTTTAGATTTTGTGGGCCATGTGGTCTCTGTCACAGCTACTCAACTCTGTTGTTATGGCATGAAAGCAACCATAGACAATACATAAACAAGTGAGTAGGCTGTGTTCCAATAAAACTTTATTTCTGGACACTGAAATTTTAATTTCATGTAATTTTCATGTGTCATGAAATATTATTGTTATTTTGATTCTTAAAAACCACTTTTAGCTCCTGGGTCTTGCAGGTGGCCAACTGAATTTGGCCATAGTTACCAAGCTCCACTTAAAAGAAAGGAAATATTCTACACAGAGGGCAATTTTTTTCAAGTGAAAAAAATTTATACTACATCTGAACTATGCCTGTGTGGATTTATGGAGAGAATTTTATGCTTAAACGATGTCTTTTTAAAGTTTCATTTTTGGAATGTAGGACAAAAATTGTTTCTTTAATCATATTGTAAAATTAAATTTTTTGCAATTTAATTTTACAATGGTAAAATAGCTTTTTTCTTTGAAAAGACCAAGGTCATCTCAAAGGAATACCGTTCTTATTTTATATATTAATGCAAATCATTTCCCATACTGACTCACACATAATAAACTCTCAATAAATATTAGCTTTTCTTCCCACATGGAAATTGAAATCAACTAGATTGTTTTTCTTTTTTTATCAAAAACTTTTATTAGTCAGCTGAAATTAAGTATAAGAAATGCTTCAGTTAAAACGGAAATCATTTCTATAAACCTTCAATGGGTCTAAACAGGGGATTGTAAATAGGAATCTGTAATGTGTATAATATGTAATCCGACCTGTAGCATTTATCCCAAGAATGCTGTAATTGCAATATAATTTTTGATGTGTTTTTTAAACATTTCCTCCTTCTGTCACATAATTTGTTTCCAGCATGTTGGAAACACTCTTCTCATGGCCTTTGTGTACAGTATGTGAAACTCATTCATCGTTTACCAAGTTTGAGATGTAAAAATTTTTAAAAATCCTTCTTTTCTGCCATTGATGTAGTAAATTACATCATTGATTGACTTTAATAGGATTTTTTTTTTCCTTTTGATTCAACTCAGCGCCTTTGGATGGTAAAGTAATCTAAACCTTTCCAGACTGATCATCTGGAAATACTGTGGAACTATAAAAACCACTAGACTGGGTTTTCTTTGTGGCCAGCAACTTCAGCACACTCTGACCAACAATCATGGTACACCCTAGGTTTAAGAGCATAAACCTGCCAAAGACGGAGTTCAGCCATGTGTAGAGTTACTGTCGAAGGATTATGTCCCACTCTTTGGAGTGTTAACCCCACCAAAAAATGTAGAAATTGATTTCTTTTTTTTTTTTTTTTTTTTTTTGAGACGGAGTCTCGCTCTGTCGCCCAGGCTGGAGTGCAGTGGCGCGATCTCGGCTCACTGCAAGCTCCGCCTCCCGGGTTCACGCCATTCTCCCGCCTCAGCCTCCGAGTAGCTGGGACTACAGGCGCCCGCCGCCGCGCCCGGCTAGTTTTTTTTGTATTTTTAGTAGAGACGGGGTTTCACCGTGTTAGCCAGGATGGTCTCGATCTCCTGACCTCGTGATCCACCCGCCTCGGCCTCCCAAAGTGCTGGGATTACAGGCTTGAGCCACCGCGCCCGGCAAGAAATTGATTTCTTATCTATTTTCCCCTGTGCGAAATGGAGTATTTGTGCTGCACACTAAATGGTTTGGCCATATCACTCTACTCTTCACAATTCTGTCTGTTGATTCAAAAGCTCTGCCTTTGCTTTCTTAGCATTGACTGTTTTTTTTTTTCTTTGCTCCCCTCTCCCCCATTTCCATTCCTATGTGTATTCACACTTGTCTTCATCTTCATACTTCACATCTACATAGCAAAGATGCATGTATGAAGTATGAAGTATGAAAATGCATCTTTGACTTGCATCCTCTGAGCCTTTTCAGAAGCCACATCATATTTAGAGCCAACCAAACTGTCTTCTTTTCTTAAAATCACACCTGAAGGCCTATCCCAGTGGGCACTCCTGCACCAATCGGTGCCGGGCCTTCCCTAATTAGCACACATCATTTCCATAATTTAGAATACTGTTGCTGTCTGTCCTCCTCCCCCGACTCCTCATCATCACTTCTCTACTTTCTAATCTTACTCATTCTTCAGTCCACTGTAAACTTAATTTATAAGTCATTTCCCTGGAGCAGTCTTCAGTCTCCTCTGGACTAGGTAGGTCACCTACTATATGCTCCACAGCACTCCTTATAATTCCTTTCATAGCCATGCATTTGCTTATCGCGTCTTCTGTGCATGCATAGTGACACGGAATTTTCCAAACATGACAGTCTCTTCCTACATCAGATTTCAAAAAAAAAAAAGGAAAGAAAGAAAAAAAATAAATTTTCATTCATGCTTTCCATCAACAATATTTTTGCACTACATATATTAGAAAATGATCATTGTAATGCAGGACAAGGACAGGGATTGTAACTGCATTGCTTACTGTTATCTCCCAGCTCTCAGCATCTATTAATAGATATGTCTGGCACACAATTAGTGCTTGATAAGTATTTGTTGAATGAATTAACGAATGATAAAAATAAGTCACTACATTCACTTCATATATCCACATGTGCCTTATTAACACACACATATAATTATCTACTGAGTGTTGTTTTGAAAATAATCACAAACAAAAATGGAAACTATGCTTGAATGAAACATAGTAAAGTCAAATTCATTTATCTAAAATATCTTCTTATAGTATTTCCTCATCTATAACTTACCCTGTAGAAATGTTTATTTCCAAGCCAACTGACTTACGAAGCTAAGAGTGTACTTAAGACATAGTTGGGGTTTTTCCCCCTACTTTAATCCAGTATTCATTTTCACTTTGTGGGGAAGGAGGATTATAAACACACACTATTTTATTTCCACTACTTGCAGCATTATCCTTTAAAATGCTTAACTTATAAATGTCTTCCAGCAGTCATGTTACCACTTAAAAGTTGTAAAAATTCCTTGAGATTTCACAGTTCTAAGTCTTTAAAAAAGAAAAAAAAAATCACTCTTAGTTGTCCATCAAACGGAACTGCTCAGATTTCCACAAATATATTGCCCTTTCAAGAAACTGTCTTTTTCCTTCCATCCACTTTTTATGAGAACTAAATCTAGTCTTTACTCACATTAGGGATTATCTGGATGCTTTTCATTAAGATATTGAATTAAACTACAATTAATACAAGCAGCTTCCTTGTATTTACAAGTTTACTACAGCCTTTATGTCCTGTTGTCAAAATGAAATAAGCCAACAATTCTTTTCTATTCAAAAAAAAAAATGGCAGTAGAATTTAGGAAGCCCCAAATTCATTTAGCTAGCTGCTTTGATATCCTTGTTTATTAAATGGAAATAATAATATCTGCCCCCTTTATTTCATGAGAGTTTTGTGAGGTTTAACTGAGACAAAGTAGGAACTTTGTAGAGTCAAAATTGCTTTTATGAATTCAAAGATATTATTGTATAAAATATTGCAAACCTGATTCATTGATGGCTTTCGCTGATACTGATGGCTTTCAGATTTAATTTAGTAGAAATAAGTATTCTTTTTGTTGGATATATTTATGTTGCTTCCCATTTGGAACTCAATTGGATATTAATGATTGGCAAGAGAAATTAGTCTCATTCTACAGTAAGACGGTATTAGGGTCCTCTTCTTCTTTATGTTTAGTTACATTTTAATTTTCAACAGGAGGGATAGCAATTATAGATGTCAAAGAAACTCACATAACTATCTGTTTACTTAACAAGCTAATTTGCTATTTCCTTCTCTTTCCTAAGCTTTTTTTTCCCTTCCTAAAGAATTTTACTTTTTGATCCCTGAAAACTAACCTGTTTAAAAATTCTTTTTGAGATTTGTTCATTCATTCACCATATATGTATTGAGCATATACTATGGGCCAGGGCACTGAATAAAAATAGATCCAAAATCTGCTCACATTCAACTAACTGTCTGACAGAGAGATAGACAATGAATTGGCAGGAAACATAAATAGTCAATTAGAAAGTAAGCTGCAGTGGACATGAACAGACCACGATGCTACGGAGTAAGATGTGTGCATGAGGGGCATGCGTCTGATGTGTCTAGGCTGGTTGGTGAAGGGGTCTTTGAGACAAAGCCAGTTAGGCCAAGAATTGAAGAGAGAAAGTGCCAGCCATGGACAGAGGGGAGAGAAATTGAGGGAGCTGGGCAAGTGGCTCGTGTACAGAGGCCTGAGGCCTTATGTCTGTCTCTAAAAGAGATTGATGAGGAGCTTCTGGAATCTAGAACAAGGAAATGGGCCCCTGGAGCTCCTTGAGCATTTGTACAGATGAGACAGCTGAGGAAATCCCAATATGTGCCTCCCTCCTGTGGCTGTTTCTATTTTCTTGACAGTCTCAAATGACCTTTTCTTTTTCCTTCTAGCGTATTCATGAGACAGAGAGGGCTAGAAGGAACTTAAAATTCTAGGCCCTTTGCTGACCTCATTTCAGAAATAAGCAACATTCGCAGCTACCCTCCATATTATTTTCCCCATTAGTTCCTATCTGCTTATTTATAACACGTTTGCTTTAGGGAAGCATTCACACTCCACGAAATCTGGCTGGAATACAGTGCCTTTTAAAAAACAGATTCTGTCTCAAGACTTTCTCTCAGAGCTCACATGTGTCCGCCTCACCCACAAGTCATCCATCATCCTGTAACTTCCTGGTGCCTGAGTTACAATGAAATAAGTATAAAGTTGGAAAAAACGTGCCCGTTGTAACTGTGACAGTGCTTCATGAGGAAAACAAACTGATCTGCTGCGTGGCTTTTTCTAACTCGACATCATTAACCTCTGACTTCATCTGTTGAACCTTGACTTGCTGAAGAGCAAAAGGGTTAGAGAACTCCCAGTAAATGATAGCTGATGGCATTAATAAATTCCAGGAATAGAGAAAGCCAAAAGTTCCATATCCCTAAATTGTAATTTATTGCTTCACAATGTATTTTTAGCACTGTATCCAGGGAAGAAATTCATATTTATGTTTATTTCACAGAATGTAGTCCTTATGTATCTGCATGCGAAGTAAACTCATGTTTTTAGGAAGTGCATTGTTTATCTTGGAAATGTTGACATCTTAACAGCTGAGATATTGATACGAAGTCTTATGGAGCATACTTAGGCCCACTAGTCATGAGGTACCCTTTGAGTACCTGTGTTGGTAATGGCTCTCTGGGTGCTTGTGATGTTTCCTATTCCCATAACTTGTGGCATAATCTCTCCTGGGTTTCATTTTAGGGTGACCCTGGATCATCTGCTGCAGGAATTAAGGTAACTATAACCTTGCAAGTGTTTGTTGTACTCCAGGATTTACAGTTCTTATTTTTATAGGCCTCTACTTTCTCTCCCTTTTTAGCAACTTAGGTGGTTATCTCTCTGTTCCTATTCTCCTGCAATAATTGGACTTCCAAAAGCAATAGGGAATATCCGTGGGAAATTTGATGGAGGTTTAAATAAGAAGTCTTGCATTCTCTTCCCTTTCTGATTGGTTTTTATGGAAATGTGATCTATATGTGATCTATAGGTATATTTACAGCAAAAAAAAAAAAATTAAATCAGTATGTCTAATGAGATGTAGAGTCGCGGGATAAAGGAAATAAAAGACATGTGGTAGCAGAAGGGGAGTAGGCCATCCCTGTGACGGTGCCCAGAGGCCTAAAGGTTTTAGAAAATTCTTGTAAGACCATCTTTTTCATCTTCGGTTTTCTTTGGCCAGGGAGAACCTGGAGAATCTGGTCGTCCAGGGCAAAAGGTAATATCTCTATCTCTAGTGTGTTCTTACTGTCTCATATTCACCATTTTATATCTACCATCCACTGTGTAATATGAAAACAATTATTACAAAATGATGTGGTTTTCATGTTTTGCATTACAGAGTGTTATTGGTTATTTTGCATTTGAAAAGTTATTGATGATGACCATAGCACAATGTGCAAACAAACTTTATACATGTAAAAGGATGCTTTATGAAATAAAGTCTGCATATACTTAGCTGTTTGAAACTAACAAAGATCAGGTGGGTTGGAATGCCAACAATTTATCTTGCATGTTTAATGGTAATCTGCATGTTTCTATCTTTTTTAAAATAACTTTTTAATGGAAAAAAGTCTATAATTGGCTGTGTTGCTTTGCTGTTTCTATCTAACTGTCATTAAACTGTCTCAATAATGATGAACAATTCTTTATGAATTATATTCCTTTTCCTATCATTGCAAACGCTTCCATACCGATAATTTTTTATGTGACTTATATCTACTTGTGCCATGAGTAGTGTTATACACACTAAATTTGTTAATGAACTAAATTTTAATTAGAGGCACTAGTCATACCATTTTATAGATACATTAGTTTTTGGTTTTTGCATTTGTACGTCATTTTAGCAATAAATTAGAGGGCATGCAGTGAATCTGTTTAGATTCATACTCTCATTTGAGTCTGAAACAGGAAACACATGCTAGCAGTTTATTATCTGAGCATTTGGATATCGATGCCTATACAGTCAGATTTTAGACCACAGATGTAGCTAGCAAGTAAATGTGGATTCTATATTAGGGTAAATCTCTTAAAGATCATGACTCTGCTTTTGTCTAGCAGTAGCTGATGTTGTAGATAAACATATGAATAGAAAAATAAAATTTGCCTCATTAGCAGAAAAGGGAAGAGAGAATAAATCCCTTCTTGTATTTTAGAACCTTAAGATATAGTAAAATAATATTTCCACCTTCTTGAAGTCATTGAGAGGATAATTACTTCGTTTTAAACACTTAGGATGAACATAATTTTTGAGGAGGTCTTTCACATTCTTTTAACATTTCTCTAATTTAAAAACAGATTTTTCTCTTAAAACTAAGAGTCTAAGCAATGACTCATTAGGCCCAATTTTAAGTAAACTTGAGACTCTTTCAAAGAGCCTAGCAGAACTCTGCAAATTTTACTATTTATTTTCTAAGATTTCCTATCAGTTCTTTATTTGAGAAATTTGGAATTAGCGATGCAGAGATCCATGGTCTGCTTTGGTTTGAAAAAGCAACTGATCTTCTCAGACAATCTAATTTTAGGTCCTTTAGTCTTTCAAATTTAAAGTCTAAGTTTTTACTGCTCTCCAAATCCGTGATTTGCTAAAAAGTCTGTAAGACAGTTGTGTCTCTAAAAAATAAACCAAAACAAACCTCCTATAATCTTGTATAGTTTTCACTGTTTTCAGAGTGGAATATTCAAATAGATTTTCAATTACTTAATAAAATGTTGCCTTATCATAATGATTACTTAGAAATACAGTTTAGATTCATTCTGGAAGTTTATAGATTTACACATGGGAACACTGGATTTCCTTTGCATTGCATTAAAAACCAGTTTTAAACTATATTGAGAGAAGGGGCAGAATCCTTAAAAGCTTACAGTTCTCCTGAATGAATATGTGCCCTAAAGTGAGCATCGTCTTTTTCATTAATATTTAGGCCAGATTCTACCCTTTGATACAATCCCACTTTCCCACAATATTATGACTTCCTTTGTCTAATATCGGGATTTGGCAATACTTAGCCCAACGTTGATTTAAAAGTAAAGTATGTCCATGCTTGCTGCTGATGTAGATTAGAGAAATAAACTGAACTGAGTACAGAATTGCTTCAAGAGATCTTCCACGGCATTTTCCTCTCCATTGCAGAACAATGCTGGGGGTTCATTGGCACTTAGGCTCCTGTGTCAGAGACACCCCAGAAAAGTACAGAATATTGTGACACAGCAAAAAACTCATCAGTTAGCTTTCCACTGTGTGGTCTTTTTCAGCATGAGAGTTTGAGATCTAGAGTTATATTCATAATGTAGGAATAATTCATTGGATTTTCTTTCTTTTATAGCCTCAAGAGTTTACTATGTGATTGATGTGTGAGTTGGAGTGTATATATGTGCTTGTAGAGTGAGTGTGTAGATTTATAAAATAAGTATTGTGTTTCATCACCTAATTCTTTCCTTCCTAATTTTCCCACATCTTTTTAAAATAAATATTTTAATTCTAAAGGAGTAAAATTACTTTATCTCCTATCAGAAGGGCCCCTCACAGTTAAACTCTCTAGAAATATATAGAGCACTCTAGCAGGGACATGAGGTGAAGGCTGAGTCCTGATTTTGAGGTTCTCCTGTAATGGAGAGTGAAAGGTGAAAGGAAGGGGGAAAAAACAAAAGTCTAAACCTGAAGGTTAAGCTTTATACAGATATGTTACACTTTTGATTTATTTTGATATCCCCTTTGAATGGGATAATGAACCAAATCCTAATTATGACCAAGATCTGATCCCAAATTTTGGGCTGTGCATCCCCAAATTGAGTTCTTGAGAGAAGCCCCTGAACCAAGGAATAGGCAAGAATGGAGAAGTTAACTGAAAAGCTATTGCCTAGTTCAGGAGTGTCCAATCTTTTGTCTTTCCTGGGTCACATTGGAAGAAGAACTGTCTAGGGCCACACATAAAATACATTAACACTAACAACAGCTGATGAACTAAAAAAAAAAAAAAATCACACAAAAAATCTCATAACGCTTTAAGAAAGTTTATGAATTTGTGTTGGGCCACATTCAAAGCCATCCTGGGCTGCATGTGGCCTGTGGGCTGTGGGTTGGACACACTTATCCTAGTTAGAAGATAACCTTTTATGGTATAAAGACAGAGGATTTATATAGGAAAAAAATGTCTTCCTAAAAATGTTAGGCGGTGTTCCACAAAGGGTAACATTACATGTATTATAATCTTTCATCATATCAACTAATAAACATAAACTTGGAAAGGTCAAATTATGAAATATGAAAACTATGAGAAATAAGAATTTCTAAAGTATCTGTTCACTAAAAAATATATTTATTACTTAATACACATACATAGTACACATATGATGTGGAGAAAAGTTAAATGCTCAATCTCTGTAAGTAGTCAATCTACATTATAAAATATTCCATAATGTCTTACACATCTTTTTCTTGATTAAATATATGGGTGGGTGTCTATGTATGCATGCATGTTTAAATAAGTATCTTTCTTTAAAGTAGTCATTCAATCCTTTCATTTGGTGGGAGGGAAAGATATGACGAGAACACCTGTTGGACAATAATGTTACAACCTACATATTTCCACAAATGTTTCAGATGGAATGTCTTCAAAAATGAGTTTTGGGGGACTTTTCTGAAACCATACAAAGCTATAGATTTGCCATCAATATGTTTACTTCTATTAGTTGTATATTCTATTGCAATTTACTGTTTTCAAGGGCCTTATACTTTTTTAATATAAAAGAATTTTCAGCAAAAAATATATACAAACTCTTTTCACTGGATCCTCTTAAACTCATTGATGGAAAGGTAAAAGAGAAAGTAAAAGAAGATCAAATATATAATGTTATATCTGTGTGAAATTTAACTACTTGGACATTCTTTGAATGGAATAACAAGTTCTTAATAATCAGCCTTTCTCCTCTGGCTTAATCTCATTTTAGTCTTATTGTTCATAATGCAAACCTTCATTTTATCGTTTCAGACAGAATCATTTTTCTTTTGCATTCCTGAAGTAACTTTGACCTAAATCATCAAGAAAACCATTGTCCTTTTTTGGTCTAATCACACAGCTTAACAAGCAGTCTCAGACATCACTTTGTGATAATACTAGAACAAACTATGCTGTTTCATAATTTGAAAGTAATAATACTTTCTGGTTGGACTTAGTGGATGTACTTTGAAATGCGGATTGTTAAAGCATTTAGATGAAAGGAAATGCTTTATTTTGTCACTTAACTGTTAGTTTAATGCTCCTCTGTCTTTTAGTTGTCATCCCACTAACTGGCCATCATGAAATAGTATCACCCTTTTGCCTTCAAATGTTATTTCCACAAAAAAATAGTCACTTCAGTCCAACAGAGAGGACTTTCATTTTCTCCTGAGATTCCTTTATACTTCTTTAGTAGAATTCAGGAGATTTTCTAAGCAATGGAACCTCTTGTTATCATTCTTTGGGCTTAAAATAATGTAGACAACTCTGTGAAAATGAGAAGGTTAAGCTTGACTCCAACATGCTCACCCAAAATGTAATACTTAATCTCAAACCTGTATTCAGCAACAGCTGCATAGTACCATTAGCCCTAAGCTGCTAAGCAGGGTTGCTCAGACTCAACAATTGTCAGAAATACAGACTGGAGTTAGGTTTAATCTTAAGTATTCATTTTTCTTCTCATCATTCAGGAATGAAAAGGAAAGCTTACTATACTTTTTAAGTGAGCAAGACTTTTAATGAATATTGTTTTGATGTGACCATCTGTTCATACAGCCAACTCTTGATTATCTAAGGTGAGGGAATACTGCGATAGGATGCATTGTTGAAATGCACACATTATCTTCATTTGGGCAAATAGATTGAGCCTCCCCAACAAATCATTTAATGAAGAAATAATGAAATATGGGAGTTTCTTCTTTTTTGACTCCTCTTTCTCGCCATCTGACAGTGATACCAATGTGCAGTGAACTGAAAGGAAGAGAGAAAATCCCAAAAAATTTGTGAAGTGGTCAACCCATTTCTAAATCAAGAGTTGACTGAATTGTATAATCTCACAAAACTTTTTGAAAGTAGACGGTTTTTTTATTTATCTTTGCAGAAAGTGTTGAGCTAGGAACATTTGCCATGTTTTTCTCCAGATATTGTGACTGAGTGAAGATCATTCTATAATGCTATATGATTTTCCTATGTAGGGTGAACCAGGGCTTCCTGGGCTTCCTGGACTTCCGGGGATAAAGGTAAATACTGCACGGACAGTCTTGGCTTCACAGAACTGTAATTATGAGATTCACCCAAATTGGAAAAAAATAGGGAAAAATGAAAAATAAAAATAAAATGCTGTTCTCTAAGTACTCTCCAGCCATCTCAACTAACTAAATTTTTAAATTAAAAATTAAGCACAGATACCTCAAGTTTGCCGTGGCGAAATGGATTGTTTATTTCTCCATTTAACTTACTATTGCCCCTTAAATAAATATAAATGTCACTTCATTTGAAGTCACAGGAATTCTTTAAAGTCTAAAATGTCTCTTTACCTTCACATTTTAATTTTATTCTTAAGACTCTATCAGATTTTGATCAGAATTAGAGTCTTAACATCCCCATAAATCTAACATTTAGGCAGCTGTTTTTGTGATTCACTCATTATAATAATCCCTTTAAAACATTTATCTTCTACTTCCTCTCAATAATTATCAGTGCAAAGTACAAATCATATTACTAAAATATTTTGACCCAACACATACACTGTCCCCATAGACTTTCTAAATATCTTTTGAAATAATTGTTTAAAGTTTAGTTTGAAAACATTTGTTTTAAATGGGTGTAAACCACTTAAAAATGTTAAAAGCATTTTTAAAAAGTGTTTGAAATTGTTTACATGGTAACTGACAAGGCTTAAAGTTCTACTGCCTCAGATATAGTTGCTCCTTTAAAATCAGCTTCTTATTTTAAAACTTTTAAGATATATTCTAGAACTACTTAATAGGGGTTAACATAATGCAAATACATTTTCCTTTTGTTGTTCTCATCTTACAAAGTTTTGAATCAATCTCTGTTGTACATTAGTCCATTCTAAAGTTAGTATTCCTAGACTAGGCATGGTGGCTCATGTAATCCCAACACTTTGGGAGGCCGAGGCGGGCGGATTACTTGGGTCAGGAGTTTGAAATCAGCCTGGCCGACATGGTAAAATGCTGTCTTTCTGAAAAATACAAAAAAAATTAGCCAGGTGTGATCTTAGCTACTCGGGAGGCTGAGGCAGGAGGATCTCTTGAACCCAGGAGGTGCAGCTTGCAGTGAGCTGAGATCACGCACTGCACTCCAGCCTGGGCAACAGAGTGGGATTCCATCTCTAAAAAAGGAAAATAAAGTTAGCATGCCTACTTCTCGTGTGAGAGTTGTGTATACTGTTTTATGAAGGTTCTGCTTTGAGTGTGAGTTATGTGAAATAATATGATTTTAGGATAGATATATTATTGAGTTCCCAGAGGTCATATGATATATATAATATTTTATGAGTATATTTGGTATAATTGATAGACATGAAAGCTTTGTCTTCTTGGTTGGCATTCAGCAATTTTAGTTCTATCTTTTTGTTTGATGTTTCTAGATTAGTATCATAAAAGTTCAGATATGTCCTTTTAATAGATTTTTAGTCTTTGGATTCTTTGGTGAAAAAGTCACACTCTATGACAGCAGTTTACTAAAGAGTTGAAATCACTTCCTTATCATTTGATATTTAGCAAAAATAACTTCACAAATTAATAGGTGGTTTCATATTATAGAGTTAAATTATGGCATTCCTTAGTAACACACACACACACACACACACACACACACACA